>NC_088414.1:49532304-49699804 GCF_034236695.1 Oncorhynchus nerka
CAGGTTGTGTAAGGGCTATTTGACCAAGAAGGAGAGTGATGGAGTGCTGCATCAGATGACGTGGCCTCCAAAATCACCCGACATCAACCCAATTGAGATGGTTTAGTTGGACTGCAGAGTGAAGGAAAAGCAGCCAACTGTTGGAAAAGCATTCCTCATGAAGCTGGTTGAGAGAAGGCAAAGGGTGACTACTTTGAAGAATTATCAGCATATGTGGGAACTCCTTCAAGACTGTTGGAAAAGCATTCCTCATGAAGCTGGTTGAGAGAAGGCAAAGGGTGACTACTTTGAAGAATCTAAAATATAAAATCTATTTTGATTTGTTTAACACTTATTTGGTTACTACGTGATTCCATATGTGTTATTTAAAAGTTTTGATGTCTTCACTATTATTATACAATGTAGACAGTAGTAAACATAAAGAGAACCCCTTGACAAAGTATATATATACATATATATACATTTGAGAAAGTATTCAGACCCCTTCCCTTTTTCAACATTTTGTTACCTTACAGCCTTATTCTAAAATGGATTAAAAGCATTTTTTGGAAGTGTCCCTGGCACCATCCCTACGGTGAAGCTTGGTGGTGGCACCATCCCTACGGTGAAGCTTGGTGGTGGCACCATCCCTACGGTGAAGCATGGTGGTGGTGGCAGCATGGTGGTGGCAGCATGGTGGTGGTGGCATGGTGGTGGCAGCATGGTGATGGCACCATCCCTACGGTGAAGCATGGTGGTGGTGGCAGCATGGTGGTGGTGGCAGCATCATGTTGTGGGGATGTTTTTCAGTGGCAGGGACTGGGAGACTAGTCAGGAACGAGGAAAAGATGAACAGAGCAAAGTGCAGAGAGATCTTTGATGAAAACCTGTTCCAGAGCGCTCAGGAACTCAGACTGGGGCGAAGGTTCACCTTCCTACAGAACGACGACTTGAGGTGTATCCAAACTTTTTACTGGTACTGTATATATATATATATATATATATATATATATATATATATATATATATATATATATATATATATATATTACTTCACTATTTTCCCCTAACCCAACTACCCCTCCCCTAATTGGAGTAAACTAATGGCCTACTACAATTAGGATTCTACATACTATATATATTTTACAGACAATATGTAATCTCAGCAAAAAAAAAACATCCTCACTGTCAAATGCGTTTATTTTCAGCAAACTTAACGTGTGTAAATATTTGTATGAACATAACAAGATTCAACAACTGAGACATAAACTGAAGTTCCACAGACATGTGACTAACAGAAATGGAATAATGTGTCCCTAAACAAAGGGGGGTCAAAATCAAAAGTAACCGTCAGTATCTGGTGTGGCCACCAGCTGCATTAAGTACTGCAGTGCATCTCCTCCTCATAGACTGCACCAGATGTGCCAGTTCTTGCTGTTAGATGTTACCCCACTCTTCCACCAAGGCACCTGCAAGTTCCTAGACATTTCTGGGGAGAATGGTCCTAGCCCTAACCCTTGATCCAACAGGTCCCAGACATGCTCAATGGGATTGAGATCCGGGCTCTTCGCTGACCATGGCTGAACACTGATATTCCTGTCTTGCAGGAAATCATGCACAGAATGATCAGTATGGCTGGTGGCATTGTCATGTTGGAGGCTCATGTCAGGATGAACCTGCAGGAAGGGTACCACATGAGGGAGGAGGACGTCTTCCCTGTAACGTACAGCGTTGAGATTGCCTGCAATGACAACAAGCTCAGTCCGATGATGCTGTGACACATCGCCCCAGACCATGACGGACCCTCCACCTCCAAATCGATCCTGCTCCAGAGTACAGGCCTCGGTGAAACGCTCATTCCTTAGACGATAAACGCTAATCCGACCATCACCCTTGGTGAGACAGAACTCGTCCTTGAGGAGTACTTTCGCCAGTCCTGTCTGGTCCAGCGACGGTGGGTTTGTGCCCATAGGCGACGTTGTTGCCAGTGATGTCTGGTGAGGACCTGCCTTACAACAGGCATACAAGCCCTCAGTCCAGTCTCTCTCAGCCTATTGCAGACAGTCTGAGCACTGATGGAAGGATTGTGCGTTCCTGGTGTAACTCGGGCAGTTGTTGCCTTCCTGTACCTGTCCCGCAGGTGTGATGTTCGGATGTACCCATCCTGTACCTATCCCGCAGGTGTGATGTTCGGATGTACCCATCCTGTGCAGGTGTTGTTACACGTGGTCTGCCACTGTGAGGACGATCACTGTGTCCGTCTTGTCTCCCTGTAGCTCTGTCTTAGGTGTCTCACAGTACGAACATTGCAAATTATTGCCCTGGCCACATCTGCAGTCCTCATGCCTCCTTGCAGCATGCCTAAGGCACGTCCATGCAGATGAGCAGAGACCCTGGACATCTTTCTTTTGATGTTTTTCAGAGTCAGTAGAAAGGCCTCTTTAGTGTCCTAAGTTTCATAACTGTGACCTTACTTGTCTACCGTCTGTGAGCTGTTAGTGTCTTAACAACCGTTCCACAGGTGCATGTTCATTAATTGGGTTAGGGTTAGGGTTAGGGATGGGATGGTTTTATCCCCCATATATATAACATTCTATTGGTTGCAAGAATTGTGTATAATATTTTTTTTTTATTTTATTGAATCAGTTCATAAACCTGATGCCATAGAATCGGTACAATTGAAAATCTCTTCCTGGTATGAATGATTCGGAAGACAGGTGCAGAAATACGTAATAGTTGTTTTTATTAAGCCCAAATGATGGCGTTCCGTGTAAAGGCACAGGGACGAAGACCAAACCAACACGTAGCAAAACACCCAAAACAAAAGAGAATAAATAACACACAATGATTAACACAGGGACGAGACCCGTAATCATCTGCACAATGATCAACACAGGGACGAGACCCGTAATCATCTGCACAATCCACAATGATCAACACACCCGTAATCATCTGCACAATCCACAATGATCAACACAATGATCAACACGTAATCATCTGCACAATCCACAATGATCAACACACGGACGAGACCCGTAATCATCTGCACAATCCACAATGATCAACACCCGGCACAATCCACAATGATCAACACACCCGTAATCATCTGCACAATCCACAATGATCAACACACGGGACGAGACCCGTAATCATCTGCACAATGATCAACACACGGGACGAGACCCGTAATCATCTGCACAATGATCAACACATGGGACGGTAATCATCTGGATCAACACATCGGGAGATCAACCCGGAATCTGCACATCATCTGCACAATGATCAACACACGGGACGAGACCCGTAATCATCTGCACAATGATCAACACACGGACGAGACCCGTAATCATCTGCACAATCCACAATCAACACACGGGACGACCACAGGACGAGACGTAATCATCTGCACAATGATCAACACATGGATCCCTTAATCATCTGCACGATCAACACACGGACGACCCGTAATCATCTCCACAATCACAATCAACACACGGACGAGACCAGTAATCATCTGCACAATCCACAATGATCAACACACGGGACGAGACCCGTAATCATCTGCACAATGATCAACACACGGGACGAGACCCGTAATCATCTGCACAATCCACAATGATCAACACACGGGACGAGACCCGTAATCATCTGCACAATCCACAATGATCAACACACGGGACGAGACCCGTAATCATCTGCACAATCCACAATGATCAACACACGGGACGAGACCCGTAATCATCTGCACAATGATCAACACACGGGACGAGACCCGTAATCATCTGCACAATCCACAATCAACACACGGGACGAGACCCGTAATCATCTGCACAATCCACAATGATCAACACACGGGACGAGACCCGTAATCATCTGCACAATCCACAATGACACGAAAGCCCAAAGCATACAGCACAGGTACTCACACGCACCAACGGACATAGTAACAATAACGGACAGTCCAATGGAAACCACAGGGCACACTTATACAAGTACTAATCAGTGGGAATAGGAGACAGGTGTGCGTAATGAATGTTCCGGAGGGATCCGTGACACTTCCCAACTATTTTGCAATCTGTATGGCACAGCTGTTCATTTTTTGGTCCTTAAATTAAACTGCTATACTTTTTTATTCATCACAATTCTCTTTAACCAATTTTGGTCTTTAATGCCGACGGACAAGTTCCTAACTTTTTCCCCCTTCAACTTGCCTCTTCCATTTTTGCGGTGATGCTGCAATTAGTTGGTTGTAATTTTGGGTAGAGCAGATATTTTCATATATTTTTGTTAAGTGCAACTCCACCAATCATATTTATGTTATAATTTACAAACATTATACTGTTTTTTTGTTGTTGTTGTGATAAATAATGTTTTTTTTATTATCAATTTGATTTGATAACCATCATTTATATTGTAAAATTTGTTCTGTCTTCTCTAGTGGATTAAACTGAAATTGCAACCAATTTTCTATGGCTTGTTTTAAAAATAGCTATATTTTGGAGATTATTTTCAAATGAAACAGTGAGAGGTTGTAATTTGAATAAAGGCAAAAAGGCCATTCTTGAGCATGGGGTGAGCCATTCTTACTAATCTGCTGGAGAACCAGTTCGGATATAACTGTATTGTATGACTGAGGTGTTTAGTGAGAAGTCTATTGGTTTAATATTTAATCACTTCTGCCCTCTGAGTTCATATTCATTATATATATATATATAGGGATATTTAATTTTGTCTGGCTTGCCATTCCAAATAAAATTTAATAGTTTTTGCTCATACAATTTTTAAAAAAACGTGTTGCTAGGTGTAGGCAGGCCCATAAATGTGGAGGGATCCAAATTGTGGATTTAAAAGAAAACATGAATCATCAGCGTACAATGACACCTTTGTTTTTCAGCCCTGGATTTCTAGGCCCTTGATATTATTGTTGAATCGGATTTTAATAGCTACCATTTCGATGGAAATAATAAATACACATAGGACAACCTTATTTTACTCCTCTTTGCAATTTCTAATAAGTAGCCTATATTGAACATTTTACACCTAGGGTTACTGTACATAACTTTAACCCATTATATAAGAGATTATCCAACATTTCAATATTGCAGACATTTATATATACATTCCAGTTTATCAAAAGCCTTTTCAAAGTCAAGCTCTGAATAAGGATGAATAATATTTGACATTCGTAATTCTATGTGCGCTGTTCAGTTGGCTAGTATTTTGGCATCACAACACTGAAGTGTAAATGGTCTCCAGTTTATTAGGGGGACTGGATCTTTATATCTATATATCTCTATATATCTGGGTCCTGTTTCCGTAATAGTGAAATCCGACCTTGTTGCCGAGTCTTACATTTTTATAGAAATGGTTAAAACATGGTAATAACGGACCTTTTGAGTACATCAGATTTTTTTTTGTTATATACCTCAACTGGTATGTCATCCAGCCACAGAGGTTTCCTGGACTTCTGCACCTTTGAAGTTCCTCCTCTGTAATTTAGCCTTCACATGAGTCTGTAACTGGTATGTCATCCAGCCACAGAGGTTTCCTGGACTTCTGCACCTTTGAAGTTCCTCCTCTGTAATTTAGCCTTCACATGAGTCTGTAACTGGTATGTCATCCAGCCACAGAGGTTTCCTGGACTTCTGCACCTTTGAAGTTCCTCCTCTGTAATGTAATTTAATTTAATTTAATTTCAGTCTGTAACTGGGTTTATTGTTTGTGTTGTTGTGTTGTTGTGTTGTTGTTGTTGTTGTTGTTGTTGTTGTTGTTGTTATTGTTATGGTTTGATTTTTGACATTTTGTATTTTAAAGTTGTTTAAAGTTATAATTTTCTGTTACTTGTTGTTTCTGTTACTGCTGCTTCTGCAACAAAAAAAACGAACGAGAATCCAAAATAAACAAATAAACTCTCAGACCGTTGGTCCATGAACAGCCCTCGTGCCATGCTGCGCGGTGGAGCGTTCGGCAGAGTGGAGATCTAATCGTCTGTTTCTCTCCGAGCGTCACGAGATAAGAGTGTACCCTGTTACATTAGGGTTTTGCTTGAGATGGTCACAGTGATGTCATGGCGCCGTGTAGCCTACTACTGTACCAGACTACCTGACATCAAATCAATAAACAATTAAATTATGGAAATAAACTGACCTTCCATTGGTTCACAACGGGCAGCATAGAGCTGTACATGGATTCCACATGGCTTCCACTACAGTTATTATTTCACTACAGTTATTCTAGCAGAATAGCTGGCTTCTAAACCCTTCGAAACCCTAAAAATAACATTTTCCCTTGACCATGGCAAAATAAAATAAAATTAACCACATATAATATATTTGAAGGCCAATATTGTATGGGTTTTAATTATATAACACCAATATCTCTCTGTAATGTTCAGTCTGGGGAGCCCACTAGGTTATAGTGACATCAGTATGGATAACACTAGGTTATAGTGACATCAGTATGAATAACACTAGGTTATAGTGACATCAGTATGGATAACACTAGGTTATAGTGACATGGATAACACTAGGTTATAGTGACATCAGTGTGGATAACACTAGGTTATAGTGACATCAGTATGAATAACACTAGGTTATAGTGACATCAGTATGGAGAACACTAGGTTATAGTGACATCAGTATGGATAACACTAGGTTATAGTGACATGGAGAACACTAGGTTATAGTGACATGGATAACACTAGGTTATAGTGACATGGATAACACTAGGTTATAGTGACATCAGTATGGAGAACACTAGGTTATAGTGACATGGATAACACTAGGTTATAGTGACATGGATAACACTAGGTTATAGTGACATCAGTATGGATAACACTAGGTTATAGTGACATCAGTATGGAGAACACTAGGTTATAGTGACATCAGTATGGATAACACTAGGTTATAGTGACATCAGTATGGATAACACTAGGTTATAGTGACACGGAGAACACTAGGTTATAGTGACATGGATAACACTAGGTTATAGTGACATCAGTGTGGATAACACTAGGTTATAGTGACATCAGTATGGATAACACTAGGTTATAGTGACATGGATAACACTAGGTTATAGTGACATCAGTATGGAGAACACTAGGTTATAGTGACATCAGTATGGATAACACTAGGTTATAGTGACATCAGTATGGATAACACTAGGTTATAGTGACATCAGTATGGATAACACTAGGTTATAGTGACATGGATAACACTAGGTTATAGTGACATCAGTATGGAGAACACTAGGTTATAGTGACATCAGTATGGATAACACTAGGTTATAGTGACATCAGTATGGATAACACTAGGTTATAGTGACATGGAGAACACTAGGTTATAGTGACATGGATAACACTAGGTTATAGTGACATCAGTGTGGATAACACTAGGTTATAGTGACATGGATAACACTAGGTTATAGTGACATCAGCATGGATAACACTAGGTTATAGTGACATCAGTGTGGATAACACTAGGTTATAGTGACATCAGTATGGATAACACTAGGTTATAGTGACATGGATAACACTAGGTTATAGTGACATCAGCATGGATAACACTAGGTTATAGTGACATCAGTATGGAGAACACTAGGTTATAGTGACATGGATAACACTAGGTTATAGTGACATCAGTATGGATAACACTAGGTTATAGTGACATGGATAACACTAGGTTATAGTGACATCAGTATGGAGAACACTAGGTTATAGTGACATGGAGAACACTAGGTTATAGTGACATGGATAACACTAGGTTATAGTGACATCAGTATGGATAACACTAGGTTATAGTGACATCAGTATGGAGAACACTAGGTTATAGTGACATCAGTGTGGATAACACTAGGTTATAGTGACATGGATAACACTAGGTTATAGTGACATGGATAACACTAGGTTATAGTGACATCAGTATGGAGAACACTAGGTTATAGTGACATCAGTGTGGATAACACTAGGTTATAGTGACATGGATAACACTAGGTTATAGTGACATGGATAACACTAGGTTATAGTGACATCAGTATGGAGAACACTAGGTTATAGTGACATGGATAACACTAGGTTATAGTGACATGGATAACACTAGGTTATAGTGACATCAGTATGGATAACACTAGGTTATAGTGACATGGATAACACTAGGTTATAGTGACATGGATAACACTAGGTTATAGTGACATCAGTATGGAGAACACTAGGTTATAGTGACATCAGTGTGGATAACACTAGGTTATAGTGACATCAGTATGGATAACACTAGGTTATAGTTACATCAGTGTGGATAACACTAGGTTATAGTGACATTGATAACACTAGGTTATAGTGACATCAGTATGGAGAACACTAGGTTATAGTGACATGGATAACACTAGGTTATAGTGACATCAGTATGGATAACACTAGGTTATAGTGACATGGATAACACTAGGTTATAGTGACATCAGTATGGATAACACTAGGTTATAGTGACATGGATAACACTAGGTTATAGTGACATCAGTATGGATAACACTAGGTTATAGTGACATGGATAACACTAGGTTATAGTGACATCAGTATGGATAACACTAGGTTATAGTGACATCAGTATGGATAACACTAGGTTATAGTGACATCAGTATGGATAACACTAGGTTATAGTGACATGGAGAACACTAGGTTATAGTGACATCAGTATGGATAACACTAGGTTATAGTGACATCAGTATGGAGAACACTAGGTTATAGTAACATCAGTATGGATAACACTAGGTTATAGTGACATCAGTATGGATAACACTAGGTTATAGTGACATGGATAACACTAGGTTATAGTGACATGGAGAACACTAGGTTATAGTGACATCAGTATGGAGAACACTAGGTTATAGTGACATGGATAACACTAGGTTATAGTGACATCAGTATGGATAACACTAGGTTATAGTGACATGGATAACACTAGGTTATAGTGACATGGATAACACTAGGTTATAGTGACATCAGTATGGAGAACACTAGGTTATAGTGACATCAGTATGGATAACACTAGGTTATAGTGACATGGATAACACTAGGTTATAGTGACATCAGTATGGATAACACTAGGTTATAGTGACATGGATAACACTAGGTTATAGTGACATCAGTATGGATAACACTAGGTTATAGTGACATGGATAACACTAGGTTATAGTGACATCAGTATGGATAACACTAGGTTATAGTGACATCAGTGTGGATAACACTAGGTTATAGTGACATGGATAACACTAGGTTATAGTGACATCAGTATGGAGAACACTAGGTTATAGTGACATGGAGAACACTAGGTTATAGTGACATCAGTATGGATAACACTAGGTTATAGTGACATGGAGAACACTAGGTTATAGTGACATCAGTATGGATAACACTAGGTTATAGTGACATCAGTATGGATAACACTAGGTTATAGTGACATCAGTATGGATAACACTAGGTTATAGTGACATGGATAACACTAGGTTATAGTGACATCAGTATGGATAACACTAGGTTATAGTGACATCAGTATGGATAACACTAGGTTATAGTGACATCAGTATGGATAACACTAGGTTATAGTGACATCAGTATGGATAAAACTAGGTTATAGTGACATCAGTATGGATAACACTAGGTTATAGTGACATGGATAACACTAGGTTATAGTGACATCAGTATGGATAACACTAGGTTATAGTGACATCAATATGGATAACACTAGGTTATAGTGACATCAGTATGGATAACACTAGGTTATAGTGACATGGATAACACTAGGTTATAGTGACATCAGTATGGATAACACTAGGTTATAGTGACATCAATATGGATAACACTAGGTTATAGTGACATCAGTATGGATAACACTAGGTTATAGTGACATCAGTGTGGATAACACTAGGTTATAGTGACATCAGTATGGATAACACTAGGTTATAGTGACATGGATAACACTAGGTTATAGTGACATCAGTATGGATAACACTAGGTTATAGTGACATGGAGAACACTAGGTCATAGTGACATCAGTGTGGATAACACTAGGTTATAGTGACATCAGTGTGGATAACACTAGGTTATAGTGACATCAGTATGGATAACACTGGGTTATAGTGACATGGAGAACACTGGGTTATAGTGACATCAGTATGGATAACACTAGGTTATAGTGACATCAGTATGGATAACACTAGGTTATAGTGACATCAGTGTGGATAACACTAGGTTATAGTGACATCAGTATGGAGAACACTAGGTTATAGTGACATCAGTATGGATAACACTAGGTTATAGTGACATGGATAACACTAGGTTATAGTGACATCAGTATGGATAACACTAGGTTATAGTGACATCAGTGTGGATAACACTAGGTTATAGTGACATCAGTATGGAGAACACTAGGTTATAGTGACATCAGTATGGATAACACTAGGTTATAGTGACATGGATAACACTAGGTTATAGTGACATCAGTATGGATAACACTAGGTTATAGTGACATGGATAACACTAGGTTATAGTGACATGGATAACACTAGGTTATAGTGACATCAGTATGGATAACACTAGGTTATAGTGACATCAGTATGGATAACACTAGGTTATAGTGACATCAGTATGGATAACACTAGGTTATAGTGACATCAGTATGGATAACACTAGGTTATAGTGACATGGATAACACTAGGTTATAGTGACATGGATAACACTAGGTTATAGTGACATCAGTATGGATAACACTAGGTTATAGTGACATCAGTATGGATAACACTAGGTTATAGTGACATCAGTATGGATAACACTAGGTTATAGTGACATCAGTATGGATAACACTAGGTTATAGTGACATGGAGAACACTAGGTTATAGTGACATCAGTATGGATAACACTAGGTTATAGTGACATCAGTATGGATAACACTAGGTTATAGTGACATGGATAACACTAGGTTATAGTGACATCAGCATGGATAACACTAGGTTATAGTGACATCAGTGTGGATAACACTAGGTTATAGTGACATCAGTATGGATAACACTAGGTTATAGTGACATGGAGAACACTAGGTTATAGTGACATGGATAACACTAGGTTATAGTGACATCAGTATGGAGAACACTAGGTTATAGTGACATCAGTATGGAGAACACTAGGTTATAGTGACATGGATAACACTAGGTTATAGTGACATGGATAACACTAGGTTATAGTGACATCAGTATGGATAACACTAGGTTATAGTGACATCAGTATGGATAACACTAGGTTATAGTGACATCAGTATGGAGAACACTAGGTTATAGTGACATGGATAACACTAGGTTATAGTGACATCAGTGTGGATAACACTAGGTTATAGTGACATCAGTATGGATAACACTAGGTTATAGTGACATCAGTGTGGATAACACTAGGTTATAGTGACATCAGTATGGATAACACTAGGTTATAGTGACATGGATAACACTAGGTTATAGTGACATCAGCATGGATAACACTAGGTTATAGTGACATCAGTATGGAGAACACTAGGTTATAGTGACATCAGTATGGAGAACACTAGGTTATAGTGACATGGATAACACTAGGTTATAGTGACATCAGTATGGATAACACTAGGTTATAGTGACATGGAGAACACTAGGTTATAGTGACATCAGTATGGATAACACTAGGTTATAGTGACATCAGTGTGGATAACACTAGGTTATAGTGACATCAGTATGGATAACACTAGGTTATAGTGACATCAGTATGGATAACACTAGGTTATAGTGACATGGAGAACACTAGGTCATAGTGACATCAGTGTGGATAACACTAGGTTTACATTTACATTTAAGTCATTTAGCAGACGCTATTATCCAGAGCAACTTACAAATTGGTGCATTCACCTTATGACCTCCAGTGGAACAGTAGTGCATCTAAATATTTTCAGGGGGAGGGGGGGTGAGAGGGATTACTTTATCCTATCCTAGGTATTCCTTAAAGAGGTGGGGTTTCAGGTGTCTCCGGAAGGTGGTGATTGACTCCGCTGTCCTGGCGTTGTGAGGGAGTTTGTTCCACCATTGGGGGGCCAGAGCAGCGAACAGTTTTGACTGGGCTGAGCGGGAACTGTACTTCCTCAGTGGTAGGGAGGCGAGCAGGCCAGAGGTGGATGAACGCAGTGCCCTTGTTTGGGTGTAGGGCCTGATCAGAGCCTGGAGGTACTGAGGTGCCGTTCCCCTCACAGCTCCGTAGGCAAGCACCATGGTCTTGTAGCGGATGCGAGCTTCAACTGGAAGCCAGTGGAGGGAGCGGAGGAGCGGGGTGACGTGAGAGAACTTGGGAAGGTTGAACACCAGACGGGCTGCGGCGTTCTGGATGAGTTGTAGGGGTTTAATGGCACAGGCAGAGAGCCCAGCCAACAGCGAGTTGCAGTAATCCAGACGGGAGATGACAAGTGCCTGGATTAGGACCTGCGCCGCTTCCTGTGTGAGGCAGGGTCGTACTCTGCGGATGTTGTAGAGCATGAACCTACAGGAACGGGCCACCGCCTTGATGTTAGTTGAGAACGACAGGGTGTTGTCCAGGATCACGCCAAGGTTCTTAGCGCTCTGGGAGGAGGACACAATGGAGTTGTCAACCGTGATGGCGAGATCATGGAACGGGCAGTCCTTCCCGGGAGGAAGAGCAGCTCCGTCTTGCCGAGGTTCAGCTTGAGGTGGTGATCCGTCATCCACACGGATATGTCTGCCAGACATGCAGAGATGCGATTCGCCACCTGGTCATCAGAAGGGGGAAAGGAGAAGATTAATTGTGTGTCGTCTGCATAGCAATGATAGGAGAGACCATGTGAGGTTATGACAGAGCCAAGTGACTTGGTGTATAGCGAGAATAGGAGAGGGCCTAGAACAGAGCCCTGGGGGACACCAGTGGTGAGAGCACGTGGTGTGGAGACGGATTCTCGCCACGCCACCTGGTAGGAGCGACCTGTCAGGTAGGACGCAATCCAAGCGTGGGCCGCGCCGGAGATGCCCAACTCGGAGAGGGTGGAGAGGAGGATCTGATGGTTCACAGTATCGAAGGCAGCCGATAGGTCTAGAAGGATGAGAGCAGAGGAGAGAGAGTTAGCTTTAGCAGTGCGGAGCGCCTCCGTGATACAGAGAAGAGCAGTCTCAGTTGAATGACTAGTCTTGAAACCTGACTGATTTGGATCAAGAAGGTCATTCTGAGAGAGATAGCGGGAGAGCTGGCCAAGGACGGCACGTTCAAGAGTTTTGGAGAGAAAAGAAAGAAGGGATACTGGTCTGTAGTTGTTGACATCGGAGGGATCGAGTGTAGGTTTTTTCAGAAGGGGTTCAACTCTCGCTCTCTTGAAGACGGAAGGGACGTAGCCAGCGGTCAGGGATGAGTTGATGAGCGAGGTGAGGTAAGGGAGAAGGTCTCCGGAAATGGTCTGGAGAAGAGAGGAGGGGATAGGGTCAAGCGGGCAGGTTGTTGGGCGGCCGGCCGTCACAAGACGCGAGATTTCATCTGGAGAGAGGGGAGAAAGAGGTCAGAGCACAGGGTAGGGCAGTGTGAGCAGAACCAGCGGTGTCGTTTGACTTAGCAAACGAGGATCGGATGTCGTCGACCTTCTTTTCAAAATGGTTGACGAAGTCATCTGCAGAGAGGGAGGAGGGGGGGGGGAGGAGGATTCAGGAGGGAGGAGAAGGTTGCAAAGAGCTTCCTAGGGTTAGAGGCAGATGCTTGGAATTTAGAGTGGTAGAAAGTGGCTTTAGCAGCAGAGAGAGAAGAGGAAAATGTAGAGAGGAGGGAGTGAAAGGATGTCAGGTCCGCAGGGAGGCGGGTTTTCCTCCATTTCCGCTCGGCTGCCCGGAGCCCTGTTCTGTGAGCTCGCAATGAGTCGTCGAGCCACGGAGCGGGAGGGGAGGACCGAGCCGGCCTGGAGGATAGGGGACATAGAGAGTCAAAGGATGCAGAAAGGGAGGAGAGGAGGGTTGAGGAGGCAGAATCAGGAGATAGGTTGGAGAAGGTTTGAGCAGAGGGAAGAGATGATAGGATGGAAGAGGAGAGAGTAGCGGGGGAGAGAGAGCGAAGGTTGGGACGGCGCGATACCATCCGAGTAGGGGCAGTGTGGGAAGTGTTGGATGAGAGCGAGAGGAAAAGGATACAAGGTAGTGGTCGGAGACTTGGAGGGGAGTTGCAACGAGGTTAGTGGAAGAACAGCATCTAGTAAAGATGAGGTCGGCGTATTTCCTGCCTTGTGAGTAGGGGGAAGGTGAGAGGGTGAGGTCAAAAGAGGAGAGGAGTGGAAAGAAGGAGGCAGAGAGGAATGAGTCAAATGTAGGCGTGGGGAGGTTAAAGTCGCCCAGAACTGTGAGAGGTGAGCCGTCCTCAGGAAAGGAGCTTATCAAGGCATCAAGCTCATTGATGAACTCTCCGAGGGAACCTGGAGGGCGATAAATGATAAGGATGTTAAGCTTGAAAGGGCTGGTAACTGTGACAGCATGGAATTCAAAGGAGGCGATAGACAGATGGGTAAGGGGAGAAAGAGAGAATGACCACTTGGGAGAGATGAGGATCCCGGTGCCACCACCCCGCTGACCAGAAGCTCTCGGGGTGTGCGAGAACACGTGGGTTATAGTGACATCAGTGTGGATAACACTAGGTTATAGTGACATGGATAACACTAGGTTATAGTGACATCAGTATGGATAACACTAGGTTATAGTGACATCAGTATGGAGAACACTAGGTTACAGTGACAGCAATCCAAGTCAAGCTGCGGTAAGCTAGCAGCCTATCTGGGCAGTAAAAGCTACTAGTCTATCTGGGCAGTAGAAGCTACTAGCCTATCAGGGCAGTAGAAGCTACTAGCCTATCAGGGCAGTAGAAGCTACTAGCCTATCAGGGCAGTAGAAGCTACTAGTCTATCAGGGCAGTAGAAGCTACTAGCCTATCAGGGCAGTAGAAGCTACTAGCCTATCAGGGCAGTAGAAGCTACTAGCCTATCAGGGCAGTAGAAGCTACTAGCCTATCAGGGCAGTAGAAGCTACTAGTCTATCAGGGCAGTTGAAGCTACTAGCCTATCAGGGCAGTAGAAGCTACTAGCCTATCAGGGCAGTAGAAGCTACTAGCCTATCAGGGCAGTAGAAGCTACTAGCCTATCAGGGCAGTAGAAGCTACTAGCCTATCAGGGCAGTAGAAGCTACTAGTCTATCAGGGCAGTAGAAGCTAGCAGCCTATCTGGGCAGTAGAAGATACTAGCCTGTCAAGGCAGTAAAAGCTACTAGTCTATCAGGGCAGTAGAAGCTACTAGTCTATCAGGAAAGTAAAAGCTAATGGCCTGTCAGGGCAGTAGAAGCTAATAGCCTGTCAGGGCAGTAGAAGCTAATAGCGTGTCAGGGCAGTAAAAGCTAATAGCCTGTCAGGGCAGTAAAAGCTAAAAGTCTGTCAGGGCAGTAAAAGCTAATGGCCTGTCAGGGCAGTAAAAATGAATGGCCTGTCAGGGCAGTAGAAGCTAATAGCCTGTCAGGGCAGTAAAAGCTAATTGCCTGTCAGGGCAGTAGAAGCTAGCAGGCCAGTATTGGAAATGTTTTTCCATTTTATGAATGAAGCTGTTGTGTGTGTTGTGTCTCTCTGGCCACTATGTGCAGACCGGCTAATCGCTCTGGCTGTGACTTGCAGGCCTATCTCTTAGAAACACACACACACAGAGAGAGAGAGAGAGAGAGAGAGAGAGAGAGAGAGAGAGAGAGAGAGAGAGAGAGAGAGAGAGACAGATGCACAGTCACAGATATGCTGTTTGCGTCAAACACAAGGAAGGTGAGATGAGTCCTCCAAAACTCCTTGTAGGAGTGTTATCGGTTATCTTCCAAGCACGGCGCTGCATAGCACCACCCAACTGGAAGGGAAGTCATTTGAAAGCTGTTTGAAACGTGGTAATTTGACGGTGTGACTCATCCTAGACAACCTCTGAGAATACCTGTGATCCTCACAGGGAGTGTGTGTGTGTGTGTGTGTGTGTGTGTGTGTGTGTGTGTGTGTGTGTGTGTGTGTGTGTGTGTGTGTGTGTGTGTGTGTGTGTGTGTGTGTGTGTGTGTGTGTGTGTGTGTGTGTGTGTGGTGTGTGTGTGGGTGGGTGTGCACGTGTTTGTGTGTGCATGTGTGCGTGTGTGTGTGTGTGTGTGTGTGTGTGTGTGTGTGTGTGTGTGTGTGTGGGTGTGTGTGTGGGTGTGGGTGGGTGTGCGCGTTTTTGTGTGTGCATGCGTGCGTGTGTGTGGGTGTGCGCGTGTTTGAGGAATTCAGTATGGTGACAGAGGCAGAAAAACATGTTTGTAACAAGACCAATACAGTCACGTTCGTCTGAGACTCCTCGGGGGAGTGACGGCTTTTAAACGCTTCAGTTAACCCCCACCTCTCCTCCCTCTCTCCCTCCCTCCCTCCCTCCCTCTCTCACTCTCTCGCTCTCTCTCTCCCTCCCTCTCTCTCTCTCTCTCTCTCTCTCCCTCCCTCCTCCCTCTCTCGCTCTCCCTCCCTCTCTCGCTCGCTCGCTTGCTCTCCCTCCCTCCCTCCCTCCCTCCCTCCCTCCCTCCCTCTCTCCCTCCCTCCCTCCCTCCCTCCCACTCTCTCTGATCGTTCTATCCTCTAGCTGTAATGGAGAGACTGTGCTACAGAACAGACATCCCCCCTTCTCTCTCTCTCTCTCTCTCTCTCTCTCTCCTCCCTCCCTCCCTCCTCCCTCCCTCCCTCCCTCTCTCTCTCTCTCTCGTCCTCCCTCATATAGCTACGTTCATTTAGTTCATGATATGTTATGACTGGACAGCTCATTTCTCTCAGAACCTCATTATGAAAATGAATCCTTATATTTTATGTTGTTCAGTCACACACACGCATGCACAAACACACACACACATTTAAACCTCAACCCTAAACCTAACACCTAAGCCTAAAATAGCCCTTTTCACACATGTAATCTGGCCCTCTGATTGGTTTTCTACACTATGCGATTTATTCTGGGGTTGAATAACAAATGCCATTGTTTAGACAGTCATGCTATCTAGCTATCCAGCTAGCTAAAAACCTGATAACTTGACCACTCGCTAGGCTACGCACAAATGTGGATATGGACACATCGAGAACCGATAAGGAATAGGCTGCTCAGAGATGTGCTTCGAATGTAGGCTGCGAGAGTGGGGTGAATGTGTGTGTGTGTGTGTGTGTGTGTGTGTGTGTGTGTGTGTGTGTGTGTGTGTGTGTGTGTGTGTGTGTGTGTGTGTGTGTGTGTGTGTGTGTGTGTGTGTGTGTGTGTGTGTGTGTGTGTGTGAAAGAGAGAGAGTGTCTGCTGTAAGTTAGGAACATTGATCAGAGGTAGTAGACCTACTGAAACATTGGTTAGAGGGAGTAGGTCTACTGAAACATTGAAAAGATGGAGTAGGTCTACTGAAACATTGAAAAGAGGGAGTAGGTCTACTGAAACATTGATAAGAGGTAGTAGGACTACTGAGACATTGTTAATAGAGGGACTAGGCCTATTGCAACACTAATAAGAGAGACTAGGTCTACTGAAACATTAATCAGACTGAGTAGGACTACTGAGACATTGATCAGAGGGAGTAGGACTACTGAGACATTGATCAGAGGGAGTAGGTCTACTGAAACATTGATTAGAAGGAGTAGACCTACTGAGACATTGATCAGAGGGAGTAGGTCTACTGAAACATTGATTAGAAGGAGTAGACCTACTGAGACATTGATCAGAGGGAGTAGGTCTACTGAAACATTGGAAGCATTAATAGCTGTTACAGTGACGTTTGTGTTGTTTAATTCTTTAGTGTCCAAGACGTTAGGGGAGGGTGCTAAGCTGACATATGGAATTGTTTTTAAGATTATTATACTACAGCTGACATATTGAATTGTTTTACAATGATCATACTATGGATAGTTTAGCTATTTTATTGTTAATTTTAGGACCCTTTTAGGTATAAAAAACAATATATTAAAAAACGATTTGATAAATATAAAATATAATAATACATAATAAATAGTATAAAAATATATATATAAAATATATAAAAATATAAAATATAATAATACATAATAAATAGTATAAAAATATATATATAAAATATATAAAAATATAAAATATAATAATACATAATAAATAGTATAAAAATATATATATAAAATATATAAAAATATAAAATATAATAATACATAATAAATAGTATAAAAATATATATATAAAATATATAAAAATATAAAATATAATAATACATAATAAATAGTATAAAAATATATATATAAAATATATAAAAATATAAAATATAATAATACATAATAAATAGTATAAAAATATATATATAAAATATATAAAAATATAAAATATAAAATGCATGCAATCCTATAAAAATGCATTCATAAACAACAACAAAAAGGACCGTTCCAAAATGTATAATGAGAAACACATTTTGGAGTGTCTATTTGTTTTGAAAACCTGCCTCCATCTTGTTTTTCAACCGGTACTGGGTACCTTCAGATGTTTCGTAAAGCAGAAACGGAGAACACCATCGTGTTCGTCAGAATGACCCCTTTCCACAATGGGACCCTATTAGTCTGTAGCCCAAACGGTTCGTTGGCACATCAACGGCACCAACTTCAGATGACAATTGTAAAGGGGTCGTAGAGCAAAACCAGAGAACAACATCATGTTCGTAATAGTCTCCGTAGTAGTTTGTAGATCAAACTGTTTGTTTTTTAGAAGCGTTGCATTAAGGAGATATATATAATAATAATTCCATGAGTATAACTTGTATTTTCATCTACATTTATGATGTGTATTTCTGTTGAATTGATGTGGCTATGCAAAATCACTGGATGTTTTTGGAACTAGTGAACTAGTAACGCGCCAATGTAAACTCCGATTTTTTTATATAAATAAGAACTTCAAACAAAACATACATGTATATTGTGTAACATGAAGTCCTATGAGTGTCATCTGATGAAGATCATCAAGGTTAGTGAATAATTGTATCTCTATTTGTGCTTTTTTGTCATATCGGGATTGCAGCCCTAAGAAGTTTTAAGATGGTGAGGAAGGCATTTAAAAAAATAACCAGCCATCCTCTACTGACGGGATGACGTCAATGACCTTCCAGGATACCCCGGCCAGGTCGATTAGAAAGGCCTGCTCGCTGAAGTGTTTTAGGGAGTGTTTGACAGTGATGAGGGGTGGTTGTTTGACCGCTGACCGATTACGGATGCAGGCAATGAGGCAGTGATTGCTGAGATCTTGGTTGAAAACAGCAGAGGTGTATTTAGAGAGCAAGTTGGTTAGGATGATATCTATGAGGGTGCCCGTGTTTAAGGCTTTGGGGAGGTACCTGGTAGGTTCATTGATCATTTGTGTGATTGAGGGCATCAAGCTTAGATTGTAGGATGGATGGGGTGTTAAGCATATTCCAGTTTAGGTCATCTAGAAGCACGAGCTCTTTATTTATTTATTTTTTATTTTTTATTTCACCTTTATTTAACCAGGTAGGCTAGTTGAGAACAAGTTCTCATTTGCAACTGCGACCTGGCCAAGATAAAGCATAGCAGTGTGAACAGACAACACAGAGTTACACATGGAGTAAACAATTAACAAGTCAATAACACAGTAGAGAAAAAAAAGGGGGAGTCTATATACAATGTGTGCAAAAGGCATGAGGTAGGCGAATAATTACAATTTTGCAGATTAACACTGGAGTGATAAATGATCAGATGGTCATGTACAGGTAGAGATATTGGTGTGCAAAAGAGCAGAAAAGTAAATAAATAAAACAGTATGGGGATGAGGTAGGTGAAAATGGGTGGGCTATTTACCAATAGACATGTACAGCTGCAGCGATCGGTTAGCTGCTCAGATAGCTGATGTTTGAAGTTGGTGAGGGAGATAAAAGTCTCCAACTTCAGCGATTTTTGCAATTCGTTCCAGTCACAGGCAGCAGAGTACTGGAACGAAAGGCGGCCAAATGAGGTGTTGGCTTTAGGGATGATCAATGAGATACACCTGCTGGAGCGCGTGCTACGGATGGGTGTTGCCATCGTGACCAGTGAACTGAGATAAGGCGGAGCTTTACCTAGCATGGACTTGTAGATGACCTGGAGCCAGTGGGTCTGGCGACGAATATGTAGCGAGGGCCAGCCGACTAGAGCATACAAGTCGCAGTGGTGGGTGGTATGAGGTGCTTTAGTGACAAAACGGATGGCACTGTGATAGACTGCATCCAGTTTGCTGAGTAGAGTGTTGGAAGCCATTTTGTAGATGACATCGCCGAAGTCGAGGATCGGTAGGATAGTCAGTTTTACTAGGGTAAGCTTGGCGGCGTGAGTGAAGGAGGCTTTGTTGCGGAATAGAAAGCCGACTCTTGATTTGATTTTTGATTGGAGATGTTTGATATGAGTCTGGAAGGAGAGTTTGCAGTCTAGCCAGACACCTAGGTACTTATAGATGTCCACATATTCAAGGTCGGAACCATCCAGGGTGGTGATGCTAGTCGGGCATGCGGGTGCAGGCAGCGATCTGAAGATAGATGGGTGGGGTGCAATCAGTTCACATATGGTGTCCAGAGCACAGCTATGGGGTAGAGGGTGGTCTATAGCAGGCAGCAACGGTGAGAGACTTGTTTTTAGAGAGGTGGATTTTTTCAAGTAGAAGTTCAAATTGTTTGGGTACAGACCTGGATAGTTGGACAGAACTCTGCAGGCTATCTCTGCAGTAGATTGTAACACTACCCCCTTTGGTCGTTCTGTCTGAAAATGTTGTAGGGATGGAGATTTCTGAGTTTTTGGTGGTCTTCCTAAGCCAGGATTCAGACACGGCTAGGACATCCGGGTTGGCAGAGTGTGCTAAAGCAGTGAATAAAACAAACTTAGGGAGGAGGCTTCTAATGTTAACATGCATGAAACCAAGGCTATCACGGTTACAGAAGTCATCAAAAGAGAGTACCTGGGGAATAGGAGTGGAGCTAGGCACTGCAGGGCCTGGATTCACCTCTACATCACCAGAGGAAAAGAGGAGGAGTAGGATAAGGGTACGGCTAAAAGCAATGATAATTGGTCTTCTAGAACGTCTGGAGCAGAGAGTAAAAGGAGGTTTCTGGGGGCGATAAAATAGCTTCAAGGTATAATGTACAGACAAAGGTATGGTAGGATGTGCATACAGTGGAGTTAAACCGAGGCATTGAGTGATGATGAGAGAGATATTGTCTCTAGAAACATCATTGAAACCAGGTGATGTCATCGCATGTGTGGGTGGTGGAACTGAAAGGTTGGATAAAGTATAATGAGCAGGGCTAGAGGCTCTACAGTGAAATAAGCCAATAAACACTAACCAGAACAGCAATGGACAAGCCATATTGACATTAAGGAGAGGCTTAGTCGAGTGATCGTAAGGGTCCAGTGAGTAGTGAGGTTGGTTGGGGTCACGGCAATTCAGACAGCTAACCGGGCCATCTGTAGCAAGCTAGCATAGGATGGAGGTCTGTTTTTAGCCACCTCGTGCGTTTCCATCTGTAGATTAGTGGGGTTCCGTGTGGTAGAGGGGATCAATCCAATTGGCAAAATAGATATAGTTATAGTGACCCAAGAACAATTGTCTGATAGACCTATTCAGATAGCAGCTGATAAGACAGCTAACGATTAGCGGACCGCAGATGGGCGTTCAGGTAACGTCGCGACGGAGGAGCCAGCTGGATATCTCCCCCGGGCAGATAACGTCAGTAGTCCAGTTGTGAAGGCCCGGTTGGGGCTCCACATTGGCTGTAAAACGGGTCCGGATAGGTGATTGTAGCCCAGGAGTGGCTGATGGAACTCTTCAGCTGGCTAGCTCCGGAATAATTGACGTTTGCTCCGGGATCGACGTAAGCCAATAGTCACACGGATAGCAGCTAGCTAGCTGCGAGATCCAGGTGTAAATGTCGGTTGAAATCCGAAATGATATGGATATGGAGAGAAAAATAGGTCCAGTATGTTCTGGTCTGAGTCGCGTTGTACGAAGCTGGATAGCTGATGACCATTAACCATGGATAGCTGAATACTAACGTTAGCCAGTAAACTGGCTAGCTTCTGGCTAGCTTCTGGCTAGCTTCTGGTTAGCTTCTGGTTAGCTTCTGGTTAGCTTCAGGTTAGCTTCTGGCTAGCTTCTGGCTAGCTTCTGACTGGGATTTTTGACCATTTTTAGGGCCTTCCTCTGACACCGCCTGGTATAGAGGTCCTGGATGGCAGGAAGATTGGCCCAAGTGATGTACTGAGCCGTACGCACTACCCTCTCTAGTGCCCTGCGGTCGGAGGCAGTGATGCTCTCGGTGGTGCAGCTGTAGAACCTTTTGAAGATCTGAGGACCCATGACAGATCTTTTCAGTCTCCTGAGGGGGAATAGGTTTTGTCGTGCCCTCTTCACGACTGTCTTGGTGTGTTTGGACCATGTTAGTTTGTTGGTGATGTGGACACCAAGGAACTTGAAGCTCTCAACCTGCTCCACCTGAACTTATTTAAGCTTGCCATAACAAAGGGGTCGAACATTTATTGACTCAAGATCATTTGAAAAAACATAATTCCACTTTTGACATTATGGGGTGTTGTGTATAGGCTAGTGACAATATATATGTTTTAATCCATGTTAAATTGAGGCTGTAACACAAGAACATGTGGAAAAAGTCAAGGATTGTGAAAATTTCTGAAGGCCTGGAGTATATTGTAGTATGTGATGGAGTATATTGTAGTATGTAATGGAGTATATTGTAGTATGTAATGGAGTATATTGTAGTAAATGATGGAGTATATTGTAGTATGTGATGGAGTATATTGTAGTATGTGATGGAGTATATTGTAGTATGTGATGGAGTATATTGTAGTATGTAATGGAGTATATTGTAGTATGTGATGGAGTATATCGGAGTATATGATGGAGTATATCAGAGTATACGATGGAGTATACTGGAGTGTGTGATGGAGTATACTGGGGAGTATACCGGAGTATACCGAAGTGCACCGGGGAGTATATCAGAGTATACTGGAGTATAGCGTGGAGTATATCGGAGTATACTGGAGTATAGCGGCGAGTATACCGGAGTATACAGGAGTATACTGGAGTATATTGGAGTATACTGGGGAGTATATCGGAGTATACCAGAGTACATTGGGGCGTATATCGGAGTATACAGGAGTATATCGGAGTACACTGGAGTGCATTGGCGAGTATACCGGAGCATACTGGAGTATACTGGAGTATATTGGAGTATATTGGGGAGTATATCGGAGTATATCGGAGTATATTGGGGAGTATACTGAAGTATACTGAGGAGTATATCGGAGTATACCAGAGTACATTGGGGAGTATACCGGAGCATACGGGAGTATACTGGAGTATATTGGAGTATATTGGGGAGTATATCGGAGTATATCGGAGTATATTGGGGAGTATACTGAAGTATACTGGGGAGTATATCGGAGTATACTGGAGTATATTAGTATAGTACCAAAGGACCATTTCTCTCTCTCTCTCTCTCTCTCTCTCTCTCTCTCTGTCTCTCTCTCTCTCTCTGTCTCTCTCTCTCTCTCTTTCTCTCTGTCTCTCTCTCTCTCTCTCTTTCTCTCTCTCTCTTTCTATTTCTATCCATCTCTCTCTCACTATGTCTCTCCATTTCTTTCAATCACTTTCTTTCTTTCTTTATTTTATACATTTCTTTCTTTCTCTCTCTCTCTCTCTCTCTCTCTCTCTCTCTCTCTCTCTGTCTCTCTCTCTCTCTCTCTCTCTCTCTCTGTCTCTCTCTCTCTCTCTCTTTCTCTCTGTCTCTCTCTCTCTCTCTCTCTCTCTCTGTCTCTCTCTCTCTCTCTCTCTCTCTGGGGTGACTCAGTGACGCTAATGGAACAGAGTTGTGGGTTCAACATGTAAATTAATGTTTTGAGTCTCCTGCTACGTCTCTTTCTCTCTCCATCTTTTTCTTTAATTCTCTGTCTCTTTCACCATGTGCCTTATCTCTGTCGCCTGCTTTTTCTCTTAGTCCCTTCCTACCCCCCCACACACACACACACGCTCTCTCTCTCTGTCTCCGTTGAAAAGAAAAATATGAATGACTTTGTCAGAGCTGAGACGGAAAGGGCGAATGATGATTAAATAAACACAGCCAGGTGTATCCACCGTGTGTGTGTTACCTACAGCAGGGTGTGTGTTACCTACAGCAGGGTGTGTGTTACCTACAGCAGGGTGTGTGTTACCTACAGCAGGGTGTGTGTTACCTACAGCAGGGTGTGTTACCTACAGCAGGTGTGTTTACCTACAGGGTGTGTGTTACCTACAGCAGGGTGTGTGTTACCTACAGCAGGGTGTGTGTTACCTACAGCAGGGTGTGTTACCTACAGCAGGGTGTGTGTTACCTACAGCAGGGTGTGTGTTACCTACAGCAGGGTGTGTGTTACCTACAGCAGGGTGTGTTACCTACAGCATGGTGTGTTACCTACAGCAGGGTGTGTGTTACCTACAGCAGGGTGTGTGTTACCTACAGCAGGGTGTGTGTTACCTACAGCAGGGTGTGTTACCTACAGCAGGGTGTGTGTTACCTACAGCAGGGTGTGTGTTACCTACAGCAGGGTGTGTTACCTACAGCAGGGTGTGTTACCTACAGCAGGGAGTGTGTTACCTACAGCAGGGTGTGTGTGTTACCTACAGCAGGGAGTGTTACCTACAGCAGGGTGTGTGTGTTACCTACAGCAGGGTGTGTGTGTTACCTACAGCAGGGTGTGTGTGTTACCTACAGCAGGGTGTGTGTTACCTACAGCAGGGTGTGTGTTACCTACAGCAGGGTGTGTGTTACCTACAGCAGGGTGTGTTACCTACAGCAGGGTGTGTGTTACCTACAGCAGGGTGTGTTACCTACAGCAGGGTGTGTTACCTACAGCAGGGAGTGTGTTACCTACAGCAGGGAGTGTGTTACCTACAGCAGGGTGTGTTACCTACAGCAGGGAGTGTGTTACCTACAGCAGGGTGTATGTTACCTACAGCAGGGTGTGTTACCTACAGCAGGGTGTATGTTACCTACAGCAGGGTGTGTTACCTACAGCAGGGTGTGTGTTACCTACAGCAGGGAGTGTGTTACCTACAGCAGGGTGTGTTACCTACAGCAGGGTGTGTTACCTACAGCAGGGTGTGTGTTACCTACAGCAGGGTGTGTGTTACCTACAGCAGGGTGTGTGTTACCTACAGCAGGGAGTGTGTTACCTACAGCAGGGAATGTGTTACCTACAGCAGGGAGTGTGTTACCTACAGCAGGGTGTGTTACCTACAGCAGGGTGTGTGTTACCTACAGCAGGGTGTGTGTTACCTACAGCAGGGTGTGTGTGTTACCTACAGCAGGGTGTGTGTTACCTACAGCAGGGTGTGTGTGTTACCTACAGCAGGGTGTGTTACCTACAGCAGGGTGTGTGTGTTACCTACAGCAGGGTGTGTGTTACCTACAGCAGGGTGTGTGTTACCTACAGCAGGGTGTGTTACCTACAGCAGGGTGTGTTACCTACAGCAGGGTGTGTTACCTACAGCAGGGTGTGTGTTACCTACAGCAGGGAGTGTGTTACCTACAGCAGGGTGTGTTACCTAGAGCAGGGTGTGTTACCTACAGCAGGGTGTGTTACCTACAGCAGGGTGTGTGTTACCTACAGCAGGGTGTGTGTTACCTACAGCAGGGAGTGTGTTACCTACAGCAGGGAGTGTGTTACCTACAGCAGGGAGTGTGTTACCTACAGCAGGGTGTGTTACCTACAGCAGGGTGTGTGTTACCTACAGCAGGGTGTGTGTTACCTACAGCAGGGTGTGTGTGTTACCTACAGCAGGGTGTGTGTTACCTACAGCAGGGTGTGTGTGTTACCTACAGCAGGGTGTGTTACCTACAGCAGGGTGTGTGTGTTACCTACAGCAGGGTGTGTGTTACCTACAGCAGGGTGTGTGTTACCTACAGCAGGGTGTGTTACCTACAGCAGGGTGTGTGTTACCTACAGCAGGGTGTGTGTTACCTACAGCAGGGAGTGTGTGTTACCTACAGCAGGGTGTGTGTTACCTACAGCAGGGTGTGTGTTACCTACAGCAGGGAGTGTGTGTTACCTACAGCAGGGTGTGTGTTACCTACAGCAGGGAGTGTGTGTTACCTACAGCAGGGTGTGTGTTACCTACAGCAGGGTGTGTTACCTACAGCAGGGAGTGTGTGTTAACTACAGCAGGGTGTGTGTTACCTACAGCAGGGTGTGTTACCTACAGCAGGGTGTGTGTTACCTACAGCAGGGTGTGTTACCTACAGCAGGGTGTGTTACCTACAGCAGGGTGTGTGTTACCTACAGCAGGGTGTGTGTTACCTACAGCAGGGTGTGTTACCTACAGCAGGGTGTGTTACCTACAGCAGGGTGTGTTACCTACAGCAGGGTGTGTGTTACCTACAGCAGGGTGTGTGTTACCTACAGCAGGGTGTGTTACCTACAGCAGGGTGTGTTACCTACAGCAGGGTGTGTGTTACCTACAGCAGGGTGTGTTACCTACAGCAGGGTGTGTTACCTACAGCAGGGTGTGTGTTTACCTACAGCAGGGTGTGTGTTACTTACAGCAGGGTGTGTGTTACCTACAGCAGGGTGTGTTACCTACAGCAGGGTGTGTATTACCTACAGCAGGGTGTGTGTTACCTACAGCAGGGTGTGTTACCTACAGCAGGGTGTGTTACCTACGGCAGGATGTGTGTTACCTACAGCAGGGTGTGTGTTACCTACAGCATGGTGTGTTACCTACAGCAGGGTGTGTTACCTACAGCAGGGTGTGTGTTCCCTACAGCAGGGTGTGTGTTACCTACAGCAGGGTGTGTTACCTACAGCAGGGTGTGTGTTACCTACAGCAGGGTGTGTGTTACCTACAGCAGGGTGTGTGTTACCTACAGCAGGGTGTGTTACCTACAGCAGGGTGTGTGTTACCTACAGCAGGGTGTATGTTACCTACAGCAGGGTGTGTTACCTACAGCAAGGTGTGTGTTACCTACAGCAGGGTGTGTTACCTACAGCAGGGTGTGTTACCTACAGCAGGGTGTGTGTTACCTACAGCAGGGTGTGTGTTACCTACAGCAGGGTGTGTTACCTACAGCAGGGTATGTTACCTACAGCAGGGAGTGTGTGTTACCTACAGCAGGGAGTGTGTTACCTACAGCAGGGTGTGTTACCTACAGCAGGGAGTGTGCTACCTACAGCAGGGAGTGTTACCTACAGCAGGGTGTGTTACCTACAGCAGGGTGTGTGTTACCTACAGCAGGGTGTGTGTTACCTACAGCAGGGTGTGTTACCTATAGCAGGGTGTGTGTGTATGTTACCTACAGCAGGGTGTGTTACCTACAGCAGGGAGTGTGTTACCTACAGCAGGGTGTGTTACCTACAGCAGGGTGTGTGTTACCTACAGCAGGGTGTGTTACCTACAGCAGGGTGTGTTACCTACAGCAGGGTGTGTGTTACCTACAGCAGGGTGTGTTACCTACAGCAGGGTGTGTGTTACCTACAGCAGGGTGTGTTACCTACAGCAGGGTGTGTGCTACCTACAGCAGGGAGTGTGTGTTACCTACAGCAGGGTGTGTCACCTACAGCAGGGTGTGTGTTACCTACAGCAGGGTGTGTGTTACCTACAGCAGGGTGTGTTACCTACAGCAGGGAGTGTGTTACCTACAGCAGGGAGTGTTACCTACAGCAGGGTGTGTGTTACCTACAGCAGGGAGTGTGTGTTACCTACAGCAGGGTGTGTCACCTACAGCAGGGTGTGTGTTACCTACAGCAGGGTGTGTGTTACCTACAGCAGGGTGTGTTACCTACAGCAGGGTGTGTTACCTAGAGCAGGGAGTGTGTTACCTACAGCAGGGAGTGTTACCTACAGCAGGGTGTGTTACCTACAGCAGGGTGTGTTACCTACAGCAGGGTGTATGTTACCTACAGCAGGGTGTGTTACCTACAGCAGGGTGTGTTACCTACAGCAGGGAGTGTTACCTACAGCAGGGTGTGTTACCTACAGCAGGGAGTATGTTACCTACAGCAGGGAGTGTTACCTACAGCAGGGTGTGTGTTACCTACAGCAGGGTGTGTTACCTACAGCAGGGTGTGTTACCTACAGCAGGGTGTGTGTTACCTACAGCAGGGTGTGTGTTACCTACAGCAGGGTGTGTGTTACCTACAGCAGGGTGTGTTACCTACAGCAGGGTGTGTGTTCCCTACAGCAGGGTGTGTGTTACCTACAGCAGGGTGTGTTACCTACAGCAGGGTGTGTTACCTACAGCAGGGTGTGTTACCTACAGCAGGGTGTGTGTTACCTACAGCAGGGAGTGTGTTACCTACAGCAGGGTGTGTGTTACCTACAGCAGGGAGTGTGTTACCTACAGCAGGGTGTGTGTTACCTACAGCAGGGAGTGTGTTACCTACAGCAGGGAGTGTGTTACCTACAGCAGAGAGTGTGTTACCTACAGCAGGGAGTGTGTTACCTACAGCAGGGTGTGTTACCTACAGCAGGGAGTGTGTTACCTACAGCAGGGAGTGTTACCTACAGCAGGGTGTGTTACCTACAGCAGGGTGTGTTACCTACAGCAGGGTGTATGTTACCTACAGCAGGGTGTGTTACCTACAGCAGGGTGTGTTACCTACAGCAGGGAGTGTTACCTACAGCAGGGTGTGTTACCTACAGCAGGGAGTGTGTTACCTACAGCAGGGAGTGTTACCTACAGCATGGTGTGTTACCTACAGCAGGGTGTGTTACCTACAGCAGGGAGTGTTACCTACAGCAGGGTGTGTTACCTACAGCTGGGTGTGTTACCTACCGCAGGGAGTGTTACCTACAGCAGGGTGTGTTACCTACAGCAGGGAGTGTTACCTACAGCAGGGAGTGTTACCTACAGCAGGGTGTGTTACCTACAGCAGGGTGTGTGTTACCTACAGCAGGGTGTGTTACCTACAGCAGGGAGTGTGTTACCTACAGCAGGGTGTGTTACCTACAGCAGGGTGTGTTACCTACAGCAGGGTGTGTTTGCTACAGCAGGGTGTGTGTTACCTACAGCAGGGAGTGTGTTACCTACAGCAGGGTGTGTGTTACCTACAGCAGGGTGTATGTTACCTACAGCAGGGTGTGTTACCTACAGCAGGTTGTGTGTTACCTACAGCAGGGTGTGTGTGTATGTTACCTACAGCAGGGTGTGTGTTACCTACAGCAGGGAGTGTGTTACCTACAGCAGGGAGTGTGTTACCTACAGCAGGGAGTGTGTTACCTACAGCAGGGTGTGTGTTACCTACAGCAGGGTGTGTGTTACCTACAGCAGGGTGTGTCACCTACAGCAGGGTGTGTCACCTACAGCAGGGAGTGTGTTACCTACAGCAGGGTGTGTCACCAACATCAGGGAGTGTGTTACCTATAGCAGGGTGTGTGTGTATGTTACCTACAGCAGGGTGTGTTACCTACAGCAGGGAGTGTTTTACCTACAGCAGGGTGTGTCACCTACAGCAGGGAGTGTGTTACCTACAGCAGGGTGTGTCACCTACAGCAGGGTGTGTGTTACCTATAGCAGGGTGTGTGTGTATGTTACCTACAGCAGGGTGTGTTACCTACAGCAGGGAGTGTTTTACCTACAGCAGGGTGTGTCACCTACAGCAGGGAGTGTGTTACCTACAGCAGGGTGTGTCACCTACAGCAGGGTGTGTGTTACCTATAGCAGGGTGTGTGTGTATGTTACCTACAGCAGGGAGTGTGTTACCAACAGCAGGGTGTGTCACCAACAGCAGGGTGTGTGTTACCTATAGCAGGGTGTGTGTGTGTGTGTTACCTACAGCAGGGTGTGTGTTACCTACAGCAGGGTGTGTTACCTACAGCAGGGTGTGTGTTACCTACAGCAGGGTGTGTGTTACCTACAGCAGGGTGTGTTACCTACAGCAGGGTGTGTGTTACCTACAGCAGGGTGTGTTACCTACATCAGGGTGTGTTACCTACAGCAGGGTGTATGTTACCTACAGCAGGGTGTGTGTTACCTACAGCAGGGTGGGTTACCTACAGCAGGGTGTGTTACCTACAGCAGGGTGTGTCACCTACAGCAGGGAGTGTGTTACCTACAGCAGGGTGTGTCACCTACAGCAGGGTGTGTCACCTACAGCAGGGAGTGTGTTACCTATAGCAGGGTGGGTTACCTACAGCAGGGTGTGTTACCTACAGCAGGGTGTGTCACCTACAACAGGGAGTGGGTTACCTATAGCAGGGTGTGTGTGTATGTTACCTACAGCAGGGTGTGTTACCTACAGCAGGGTGTGTGTTACCTACAGCAGGGTGTGTGTGTGTTACCTACAGCAGGGTGTGTCACCTACAGCAGGGAGTGTGTTACCTACAGCAGGGTGTGTCACCTACAGCAGGGTGTGTGTTACCTACAGCAGGGTGTGTGTTACCTACAGCAGGGTGTGTTACCTACAGCAGGGTGTGTGTTACCTACAGCAGGGTGTGTTACCTACAGCAGGGTGTGTTACCTACAGCAGGGTGTATGTTACCTACAGCAGGGTGTGTGTTACCTACAGCATGGTGTGTTACCTACAGCAGGGTGTGTTACCTACAGCAGGGTGTGTTACCTACAGCAGGGTGTGTTACCTACAGCAGGGTGTGTTACCTACAGCAGGATGTATGTTACCTACAGCAGGGTGTGTGTTACCTACAGCAGGGTGTGTTACCTACAGCAGGGTGTGTTACCTACAGCAGGGTGTGTTACCTACAGCAGGGTGTATGTTACCTACAGCAGGGTGTGTGTTACCTACAGAAGGGTGTGTGTTACCTACAGCAGGGTGTGTGTTACCTACAGCAGGGTGTGTATTACCTACAGCAGGGTGTGTTACCTACAGCAGGGTGTGTTACCTACAGCAGGGTGTGTTCCCTACAGCAGGATGTGTGTGTGTGTGTGTGTGTTACCTACAGCAGGGTGTGTGTTACCTACAGCAGGGTGTGTTACCTACAGCAGGGTGTGTTACCTACAGCAGGGTGTGTTACCTACAGCAGGGTGTGTGTTACCTACAGCAGGGTGTGTTACCTACAGCAGGGTGTATGTTACCTACAGCATGGTGTGTTACCTACAGCAGGGTGTGTTACCTACAGCAGGGTGTGTTACCTACAGCAGGGTGTGTACCTACAGCAGGGGGTGTGTTACCTACAGCAGGGTGTGTGTTACCTACAACAGGGTGTGTGTTACCTACAGCAGGGTGTGTGTTACCTACAGCAGGGTGTGTTCCCTACAGCAGGGTGTATGTTACCTACAGCAGGGTGTGTGTTACCTACAGCAGGGTGTGTGTTACCTACAGCAGGGTGTGTGTTACCTACAGCAGGGTGTGTTCCCTACAGCAGGATGTGTGTGTGTGTTACCTACAGCAGGGTGTGTTCCCTACAGCAGGATGTGTGTTACCTACAGCAGGGTGTGTTCCCTACAGCAGGATGTGTGTTACCTACAGCAGGGTGTGTTCCCTACAGCAGGATGTGTGTTACCTACAGCAGGGTGTGTTCCCTACAGCAGGATGTGTGTGTGTGTTACCTACAGCAGGGTGTGTTCCCTACAGCAGGGTGTGTTCCCTACAGCAGGATGTGTGTTACCTACAGCAGCGTGTGTGTTACCTACAGCAGGGTGTGTTACCTACAGCAGGGTGTGTGTCACCTACAGCAGGGTGTGTTCCCTACAGCAGGGTGTGTGTCACCTACAGCAGGGAGTGTGTTACCTACAGCAGGGTGTGTCACCTACAGCATGGTGTGTGTTACCTACAGCAGGGAGTGTTTTACCTACAGCAGGGTGTGTCACCTACAGCAGGGAGTGTTTTACCTACAGCAGGGTGTGTCACCTACAGCAGGGAGTGTGTTACCTACAGCAGGGTGTGTCACCTACAGCAGGGTGTGTGTTACCTATAGCAGGGTGTGTGTGTATGTTACCTACAGCAGGGAGTGTGTTACCTACAGCAGGGTGTGTCACCTACAGCAGGGTGTGTGTTACCTATAGCAGGGTGTGTGTGTGTGTGTTACCTACAGCAGGGTGTGTGTTACCTACAGCAGGGTGTGTTACCTACAGCAGGGTGTGTGTTACCTACAGCAGGGTGTGTGTTACCTACAGCAGGGTGTGTTACCTACAGCAGGGTGTGTGTTACCTACAGCAGGGTGTGTTACCTACATCAGGGTGTGTTACCTACAGCAGGGTGTATGTTACCTACAGCAGGGTGTGTGTTACCTACAGCAGGGTGGGTTACCTACAGCAGGGTGTGTTACCTACAGCAGGGTGTGTCACCTACAGCAGGGAGTGTGTAACCTACAGCAGGGTGTGTCACCTACAGCAGGGTGTGTCACCTACAGCAGGGAGTGTGTTACCTATAGCAGGGTGGGTTACCTACAGCAGGGTGTGTTACCTACAGCAGGGTGTGTCACCTACAGCAGGGAGTGGGTTACCTATAGCAGGGTGTGTGTGTATGTTACCTACAGCAGGGTGTGTTACCTACAGCAGGGTGTGTGTTACCTACAGCAGGGTGTGTTACCTACAGCAGGGTGTGTTACCTACAGCAGGGTGTATGTTACCTACAGCAGGGTGTGTGTTACCTACAGCATGGTGTGTTACCTACAGCAGGGTGTGTTACCTACAGCAGGGTGTGTTACCTACAGCAGGGTGTGTGTTACCTACAGCAGGGTGTGTTACCTACAGCAGGGTGTGTTACCTACAGCAGGGTGTGTTACCTACAGCAGGATGTATGTTACCTACAGCAGGGTGTGTGTTACCTACAGCAGGGTGTGTTTCCTACAGCAGGGTGTGTTACCTACAGCAGGGTGTGTTACCTACAGCAGGGTGTATGTTACCTACAGCAGGGTGTGTGTTACCTACAGAAGGGTGTGTGTTACCTACAGCAGGGTGTGTGTTACCTACAGCAGGGTGTGTATTACCTACAGCAGGGTGTGTTACCTACAGCAGGGTGTGTTACCTACAGCAGGGTGTGTTCCCTACAGCAGGATGTGTGTGTGTGTGTGTGTGTGTACCTACAGCAGGGTGTGTGTTACCTACAGCAGGGTGTGTTACCTACAGCAGGGTGTGTTACCTACAGCAGGGTGTGTTACCTACAGCAGGGTGTGTGTTACCTACAGCAGGGTGTGTTACCTACAGCAGGGTGTATGTTACCTACAGCATGGTGTGTTACCTACAGCAGGGTGTGTTACCTACAGCAGGGTGTGTTACCTACAGCAGGGTGTGTACCTACAGCAGGGGGTGTGTTACCTACAGCAGGGTGTGTGTTACCTACAGCAGGGTGTGTTCCCTACAGCAGGGTGTATGTTACCTACAGCAGGGTGTGTGTTACCTACAGCAGGGTGTGTGTTACCTACAGCAGGGTGTGTGTTACCTACAGCAGGGTGTGTTCCCTACAGCAGGATGTGTGTGTGTGTTACCTACAGCAGGGTGTGTTCCCTACAGCAGGATGTGTGTTACCTACAGCAGGGTGTGTTCCCTACAGCAGGATGTGTGTTACCTACAGCAGGGTGTGTTCCCTACAGCAGGATGTGTGTTACCTACAGCAGGGTGTGTTCCCTACAGCAGGATGTGTGTGTGTGTTACCTACAGCAGGGTGTGTTCCCTACAGCAGGGTGTGTTCCCTACAGCAGGATGTGTGTTACCTACAGCAGCGTGTGTGTTACCTACAGCAGGGTGTGTTACCTACAGCAGGGTGTGTGTCACCTACAGCAGGGTGTGTTCCCTACAGCAGGGTGTGTGTCACCTACAGCAGGAGTGTGTTACCTACAGCAGGGTGTGTCACCTACAGCATGGTGTGTGTTACCTACAGCAGGGAGTGTTTTACCTACAGCAGGGTGTGTCACCTACAGCAGGGAGTGTTTACCTACAGCAGGGTGTGTCACCTACAGCAGGGAGTGTGTTACCTACAGCAGGGTGTGTCACCTACAGCAGGGTGTGTGTTACCTATAGCAGGGTGTGTGTGTATGTTACCTACAGCAGGGAGTGTGTTACCTACAGCAGGGTGTGTCACCTACAGCAGGGTGTGTGTTACCTATAGCAGGGTGTGTGTGTGTGTGTTACCTACAGCAGGGTGTGTGTTACCTACAGCAGGGTGTGTTACCTACAGCAGGGTGTGTGTTACCTACAGCAGGGTGTGTGTTACCTACAGCAGGGTGTGTTACCTACAGCAGGGTGTGTGTTACCTACAGCAGGGTGTGTTACCTACATCAGGGTGTGTTACCTACAGCAGGGTGTATGTTACCTACAGCAGGGTGTGTGTTACCTACAGCAGGGTGGGTTACCTACAGCAGGGTGTGTTACCTACAGCAGGGTGTGTCACCTACAGCAGGGAGTGTGTAACCTACAGCAGGGTGTGTCACCTACAGCAGGGTGTGTCACCTACAGCAGGGTGTGTTACCTATAGCAGGGTGGGTTACCTACAGCAGGGTGTGTTACCTACAGCAGGGTGTGTCACCTACAGCAGGGAGTGGGTTACCTATAGCAGGGTGTGTGTGTATGTTACCTACAGCAGGGTGTGTTACCTACAGCAGGGTGTGTGTTACCTACAGCAGGGTGTGTTACCTACAGCACAGCAGGGTGTGTTACCTACAGCAGGGTGTGTGTTACCTACAGCAGGGTGTGTGTGTTACCTACAGCAGGGTGTGTTACCTACAGCAGGGTGTGTGTTACCTACAGCAGGGTGTGTGTTACAGCAGGGTGTGTTACCTACAGCAGGGTGTGTGTTACCTACAGCAGGGTGTGTGTTACCTACAGCAGGGTGTGTTACCTACAGCAGGGTGTGTTACCTACAGCAGGGTGTGTTACCTACAGCAGGGTGTGTGTTACCTACAGCAGGGTGTGTGTTACCCAGAAGGGTGTGTGTACAGCAGGGTGTGTTACCTACAGCACAGCACAGCAGGGTGTGTTACCTACAGGTGTGTTACCTACAGCAGGGTGTGTTACCTACAGCAGGGTGTGTGTTACCTACAGCAGGGTGTGTGTTACCTACAGCAGGGTGTGTTACCTACAGCAGGGTGTGTTACCTACAGCAGGGTGTGTTACCTACAGCAGGGTGTGTGTTACCTACAGCAGGGTGTGTTACCTACAGCAGGGTGTGTGTTACCTACAGCAGGGTGTGTTACCTACAGCAGGGTGTGTTACCTACAGCAGGGTGTGTTACCTACAGCAGGGTGTGTTACCTACAGCAGGGTGTGTTACCTACAGCAGGGTGTGTTACCTACAGCAGGGTGTGTTCCCTACAGCAGGGTGTGTTACCTACAGCAGGGTGTGTGTTACCTACAGCAGGGTGTGTGTTACCTACAGCAGGGTGTGTGTTACCTACAGCAGGGTGTGTTCCCTACAGCAGGATGTGTGTGTGTGTTACCTACAGCAGGGTGTGTTACCTACAGCAGGGTGTGTGTTACCTACAGCAGGGTGTGTTCCCTACAGCAGGGTGTGTTACCTACAGCAGGGTGTGTTCAGCAGGATGTGTGTTACCTACAGCAGGGTGTGTTCCCTACAGCAGGATGTGTGTGTTACCTACAGCAGGGTGTGTTCCCTACAGCAGGGTGTGTTCCCTACAGCAGGGTGTGTTACCTACAGCAGGTGTGTGTTACCTACAGCAGGGTGTGTTACCTACAGCAGGGTGTGTGTTACAGCAGGGTGTGTTCCCTACAGCAGGGTGTGTGTCACCTACAGCAGGAGTGTGTTACCTACAGCAGGGTGTGTCACCTACAGCATGGTGTGTGTACCTACAGCAGGGAGTGTTTTACCTACAGCAGGGTGTGTCACCTACAGCAGGGAGTGTTTTACCTACAGCAGGGTGTGTCACCTACAGCAGGGTGTGTGTCCCTACAGCAGGAGTGTGTTACCTACAGCAGGGTGTGTCACCTACAGCAGGGTGTGTGTGTACAGCAGGGTGTGTGTCCCTACAGCAGGGTGTGTTACCCTACAGCAGGGTGTGTTACCTACCTACAGCAGGGTGTGTGTTACCTACAGCAGGGTGTGTGTACCTACAGCAGGGTGTGTTTACCTACAGCAGGGTGTACCTACAGCAGGGTGTGTTACCTACAGCAGGGTGTGTTACCTACAGCAGGGTGTGTGTTACCTACAGCAGGGTGTGTGTACCTACAGCAGGGTGTGTTACCTACAGCAGGGTGTGTGTTACCTACAGCAGGGTGTGTGTTACCTACAGCAGGGTGGGTGTACCTACAGCAGGGTGTGTTTTACCTACAGCAGGGTGTGTCACCTACAGCAGGGAGTGTGTTACAGCAGGGTGTGTCACCTACAGCAGGGTGTGTCACCTACAGCAGGGAGTGTGTTACCTATAGCAGGGTGGGTTACCTACAGCAGGGTGTGTTACCTACAGCAGGGTGTGTCACCTACAGCAGGGAGTGTGTTACCTACAGCAGGGTGTGTGTCATGTTACCTACAGCAGGGTGTGTTACCTACAGCAGGGTGTGTGTTACCTACAGCAGGGTGTGTTACCTACAGCAGGGTGTGTTACCTACAGCAGGGTGTGTGTTACCTACAGCAGGGTGTGTGTTACCTACAGCAGGGTGTGTTACCTACAGCAGGGTGTGTTACCTACCTGTGTGTACAGTTTACCTACAGGGGTGTGTTACCTACAGCAGGGTGTTACCTACAGCAGGGTGTGTTACCTACAGCAGGGTGTTACCTACAGGGGTGTGTTTACCTACAGCAGGGTGTGTTACCTACAGCAGGGTGTGTGTTACCTACAGCAGGGTGTGTTACCTACAGCAGGGTGTGTTACCTACAGCAGGGTGTGTTACCTACAGCAGGGTGTGTGTTACCTACAGCAGGGTGTGTGTTACCTACAGCAGGGTGTGTTACCTACAGCAGGGTGTGTGTTACCTACAGCAGGGTGTGTGTTACCTACAGCAGGGTGTGTTCCTACAGCAGGGTGTGTCCTACAGCAGGGTGTGTTACCTACAGCAGGGTGTGTGTTACCTACAGCAGGGGTGTGTTACCTACAGCAGGGTGTGTGTGTTACCTACAGCAGGGTGTGTTACCTACAGCAGGGTGTGTTACCTACAGCAGGGTGTGTGTTACCTACAGCAGGGTGTGTGTTACCTACAGCAGGGTGTGTTTACCTACAGCAGGTGTGTGTGTACCTACAGCAGGGGGTGTGTGTTACCTACAGCAGGGAGTGTGTTACCTACAGCAGGGTGTGTTTACCTACAGCAGGGTGTGTGTTACCTACAGCAGGGTGTGTGTTACCTACAGCAGGGTGTGTGTTACCTACAGCAGGGTGTGTGTTACCTACAGCAGGGTGTGTTCCCTACAGCAGGATGTGTGTGTTACCTACAGCAGGGTGTGTTACCTACAGCAGGATGTGTGTTACCTACAGCAGGGTGTGTTCCCTACAGCAGGATGTGTGTTACCTACAGCAGGGTGTGTGTTACCTACAGCAGGGTGTGTGTTACCTACAGCAGGGTGTGTTCCCTACAGCAGGGTGTGTGGGTGTGTGTTCCCTACAGCACCTACAGCAGGGTGTGTGTTACCTACAGCAGGGTGTGTTACCTACAGCAGGGTGTGTTACCTACAGCAGGGTGTGTGTTACCCACAGTGGTGTGTTCCTACAGCAGGGTGTGTTCACCTACAGGGTGTGTCAGGGAGTGTGTGTCACCTACAGCAGGGTGTGTCACCTACAGCATGGTGTGTGTTACCTACAGCAGGGAGTGTGTTACCTACAGCAGGGTGTGTCACCTACAGCAGGGAGTGTTTTACCTACAGCAGGGTGTGTCACCTACAGCAGGAGTGTGTTACCTACAGCAGGGTGTGTCACCTACAGCAGGGTGTGTGTTACCTATAGCAGGGTGTGTGTGTATGTTACCTACAGCAGGGTGTGTTACCTACAGCAGGGTGTGTGTTACCTACAGCAGGGTGTGTGTACCTACAGCAGGGTGTGTGTGTGTGTGTTACCTACAGCAGGGTGTGTGTTACCTACAGCAGGGTGTGTTACCTACAGCAGGGTGTGTGTACCTACAGCAGGGTGTGTGTTACCTACAGCAGGGTGTGTTACCTACAGCAGGGTGTGTGTTACCTACAGCAGGGTGTGTTACCTACATCAGGGTGTGTTACCTACAGCAGGGTGTATGTTACCTACAGCAGGGTGTGTGTTACCTACAGCAGGGTGGGTTACCTACAGCAGGGTGTGTTACCTACAGCAGGGTGTGTCACCTACAGCAGGGGTGTGTAACCCACAGCAGGGTGTGTCACCTACAGCAGGGTGTGTCACCTACAGCAGGGAGTGTGTTACCTATAGCAGGGTGGGTTACCTACAGCAGGGTGTGTTACCTACAGCAGGGTGTGTCACCTACAGCAGGGAGTGGGTTACCTACAGCAGGGTGTGTGTGTACAGCAGGTGTGTTACCTACAGCAGGGTGTGTTACCTACAGCAGGGTGTGTGTTACCTACAGCAGGGTGTGTTACCTACAGCAGGGTGTTACCTACAGTGTGTTACCTACAGCAGGGTGTGTTACCTACAGCAGGATGTGTGTGTTACCTACAGCAGGGTGTGTCACCTACAGCAGGGTGTCTGTTACCTACAGCAGGGTGTGTGTGGTGTGTTACCTACAGCAGGGTGTGTTTACCTACAGCAGGGTGTGTGCAGGGTGTTACCTACAGCAGGGTGTGTGTGTGTTACCTACAGCAGGGTGTGTTACCTACAGCAGGGTGTGTTACCTACAGCAGGGTGTATGTTACCTACAGCAGGGTGTGTTCACCTACAGCAGGGTGTGTGTTACCTACAGCAGGGTGTGTTACCTACAGCAGGGTGTGTTACCTACAGCAGGGTGTGTTACCTACAGCAGGGTGTGTTACCTACAGCAGGGTGTGTCACCTAGCAGGGTGTGTGTTACCTACAGCAGGGTGTGTTACCTACAGCAGGGTGTGTGTTACCTACAGCAGGGTGTGTCACCTACAGCAGGGTGTGTGTTACCTACAGCAGGGTGTGTTACCTACAGCAGGGTGTGTTACCTACAGCAGGGTGTGTTACCTACAGCAGGGTGTGTTACCTACAGCAGGGTGTGTGTTACCTACAGCAGGGTGTGTTACCTACAGCAGGGTGTGTGTTACCTACAGCAGGGTGTGTTACCTACAGCAGGGTGTGTTACCTACAGCAGGGTGTGTGTTACCTACAGCAGGGTGTGTTACCTACAGCAGGGTGTGTGTTACCTACAGCAGGGTGTGTTACCTACAGCAGGGTGTGTGTTACCTACAGCAGGGTGTGTGTTACCTACAGCAGGGTGTGTTACCTACAGCAGGGTGTGTTACCTACAGCAGGGTGTGTCACCTACAGCAGGGTGTGTGCAGGGTGTACCTACAGGGTGTGTTCCTACAGCAGGGTGTTACCTACAGCAGGGTGTGTTACCTACAGCAGGGTGTGTGTGCAGGGTGTTTACCTACAGCAGGGTGTGTTACCTACAGCAGGGTGTGTTACCTACAGCAGGGTGTGTCACCTACAGCAGGGTGTGTCACCTACAGCAGGGTGTGTGTTACCTACAGCAGGGTGTGTTACCTACAGTCAGGGTGTGTCACCTACAGCATGGTGTGTGTTACCTACAGCAGGGTGTGTTTACCTACAGCAGGGTGTGTCACCTACAGCAGGAGTGTTTTACCTAGCAGGGTGTGTGTTACCTACAGCAGGGTGTCACCTACAGCAGGGAGTGTGTTACCTACAGCAGGGTGTGTCACCTACAGCAGGGTGTGTGTTACCTATAGCAGGGTGTGTGTGTATGTTACCTACAGCAGGGAGTGTGTTACCTACAGCAGGGTGTGTCACCTACAGCAGGGTGTGTGTTACCTATAGCAGGGTGTGTGTGTGTGTGTTACCTACAGCAGGGTGTGTGTTACCTACAGCAGGGTGTGTTACCTACAGCAGGGTGTGTGTTACCTACAGCAGGGTGTGTGTTACCTACAGCAGGGTGTGTTACCTACAGCAGGGTGTGTGTTACCTACAGCAGGGTGTGTTACCTACATCAGGGTGTGTTACCTACAGCAGGGTGTATGTTACCTACAGCAGGGTGTGTGTTACCTACAGCAGGGTGGGTTACCTACAGCAGGGTGTGTTACCTACAGCAGGGTGTGTCACCTACAGCAGGGAGTGTGTAACCTACAGCAGGGTGTGTCACCTACAGCAGGGTGTGTCACCTACAGCAGGGAGTGTGTTACCTATAGCAGGGTGGGTTACCTACAGCAGGGTGTGTTACCTACAGCAGGGTGTGTCACCTACAGCAGGGAGTGGGTTACCTATAGCAGGGTGTGTGTGTATGTTACCTACAGCAGGGTGTGTTACCTACAGCAGGGTGTGTGTTACCTACAGCAGGGTGTGTTACCTACAGCAGGGTGTGTGTGTGTTACCTACAGCAGGGTGTGTCACCTACAGCAGGGAGTGTGTTACCTACAGCAGGGTGTGTCACCTACAGCAGGGAGTCTGTTACCTATAGCAGGGTGTGTGTGTATGTTACCTACAGCAGGGTGTGTTACCTACAGCAGGGTGTGTGTTACCTACAGCAGGGTGTGTGTTACCTACAGCAGGGTGTGTTACCTACAGCAGGGTGTGTGTTACCTACAGCAGGGTGTTACCTGTGTACCTACAGCAGGGTGTGTGTTACCTACAGCAGGGTGTGTTTACCTACAGCAGGGTGTGTTACCTACAGCAGGGTGTGTTACCTACAGCAGGGTGTGTGTGTTACCTACAGCAGGGTGTGTTACCTACAGCAGGGTGTGTTACCTACAGCAGGGTGTGTGTTACCTACAGCAGGGTGTGTTACCTACAGCAGGGTGTGTTACCTACAGCAGGGTGTATGTTACCTACAGCAGGGTGTGTGTTACCTACAGCAGGGTGTGTTACCTACAGCAGGGTGTGTTACCTGCAGCAGGGTGTATGTTACCTACAGCAGGGTGTGTTACCTACAGCAGGATGTGTGTGTGTGTTACCTACAGCAGGGTGTGTGTTACCTACAGCAGGGTGTGTGTTACCTACAGAAGGGTGTGTGTTACCTACAGCAGGGTGTGTGTTACCTACAGCAGGGTGGGTTACCTACAGCAGGGTGTGTTACCTACAGCAGGGTGTGTGTTACCTACAGCAGGGTGGGTTACCTACAGCAGGGTGTGTGTTACCTACAGCAGGGTGTGTATTACCTACAGCAGGGTGTGTTACCTACAGCAGGGTGTGTTACCTACAGCAGGGTGTGTATTACCTACAGCAGGGTGTGTTACCTACAGCAGGGTGTGTTACCTACAGCAGGGTGTGTGTTACCTACAGCAGGGTGTGTGTTACCTACAGCAGGGTGGGTTACCTACAGCAGGGTGTGTTACCTACAGCAGGGTGTGTCACCTACAGCAGGGAGTGTGTAACCTACAGCAGGGTGTGTCACCTACAGCAGGGTGTGTCACCTACAGCAGGGAGTGTGTTACCTATAGCAGGGTGGGTTACCTACAGCAGGGTGTGTTACCTACAGCAGGGTGTGTCACCTACAGCAGGGAGTGGGTTACCTATAGCAGGGTGTGTGTATGCTACCTACAGCAGGGTGTGTTACCTACAGCAGGGTGTGTGTTACCTACAGCAGGGTGTGTTACCTACAGCAGGGTGTGTGTGTGTTACCTACAGCAGGGTGTGTCACCTACAGCAGGGAGTGTGTTACCTACAGCAGGGTGTGTCACCTACAGCAGGGAGTCTGTTACCTATAGCAGGGTGTGTGTGTATGTTACCTACAGCAGGGTGTGTTACCTACAGCAGGGTGTGTGTTACCTACAGCAGGGTGTGTGTTACCTACAGCAGGGTGTGTTACCTACAGCAGGGTGTGTGTTACCTACAGCAGGGTGTGTTACCTACAGCAGGGTGTGTTACCTACAGCAGGGTGTATGTTACCTACAGCAGGGTGTGTGTTACCTACAGCAGGGTGTGTTACCTACAGCAGGGTGTGTTACCTACAGCATGGTGTGTTACCTACAGCAGGGTGTGTTACCTACAGCAGGGTGGGTTACCTACAGCAGGGTGTGTGTTACCTACAGCAGGGTGTGTATTACCTACAGCAGGGTGTGTTACCTACAGCAGGGTGTGTTACCTACAGCAGGGTGTGTATTACCTACAGCAGGGTGTGTTACCTACAGCAGGGTGTGTTACCTACAGCAGGGTGTGTGTTACCTACAGCAGGGTGTGTGTTACCTACAGCAGGGTGGGTTACCTACAGCAGGGTGTGTTACCTACAGCAGGGTGTGTCACCTACAGCAGGGAGTGTGTAACCTACAGCAGGGTGTGTCACCTACAGCAGGGTGTGTCACCTACAGCAGGGAGTGTGTTACCTATAGCAGGGTGGGTTACCTACAGCAGGGTGTGTTACCTACAGCAGGGTGTGTCACCTACAGCAGGGAGTGGGTTACCTATAGCAGGGTGTGTGTATGCTACCTACAGCAGGGTGTGTTACCTACAGCAGGGTGTGTGTTACCTACAGCAGGGTGTGTTACCTACAGCAGGGTGTGTGTGTGTTACCTACAGCAGGGTGTGTCACCTACAGCAGGGAGTGTGTTACCTACAGCAGGGTGTGTCACCTACAGCAGGGAGTCTGTTACCTATAGCAGGGTGTGTGTGTATGTTACCTACAGCAGGGTGTGTTACCTACAGCAGGGTGTGTGTTACCTACAGCAGGGTGTGTGTTACCTACAGCAGGGTGTGTTACCTACAGCAGGGTGTGTGTTACCTACAGCAGGGTGTGTTACCTACAGCAGGGTGTGTTACCTACAGCAGGGTGTATGTTACCTACAGCAGGGTGTGTGTTACCTACAGCAGGGTGTGTTACCTACAGCAGGGTGTGTTACCTACAGCAGGGTGTGTTACCTACAGCATGGTGTGTTACCTACAGCAGGGTGTGTTACCTACAGCAGGGTGTGTTACCTACAGCAGGGTGTGTGTTACCTACAGCAGGGTGTGTTACCTACAGCAGGGTGTGTTACCTACAGCAGGGTGTATGTTACCTACAGCAGGGTGTGTGTTACCTACAGCAGGGTGTGTTACCTACAGCAGGGTGTGTTACCTACAGCAGGGTGTATGTTACCTACAGCAGGGTGTGTTACCTACAGCAGGATGTGTGTGTGTGTGTTACCTACAGCAGGGTGTGTGTTACCTACAGCAGGGTGTGTGTTACCTACAGAAGGGTGTGTGTTACCTACAGCAGGGTGTGTGTTACCTACAGCAGGGTGTGTGTTACCTACAGCAGGGTGTGTATTACCTACAGCAGGGTGTGTTACCTACAGCAGGGTGTGTTACCTACAGCAGGGTGTGTATTACCTACAGCAGGGTGTGTGTTACCTACAGCAGGGTGTGTGTTACCTACAGAAGGGTGTGTGTTACCTACAGCAGGGTGTGTGTTACCTACAGCAGGGTGTGTGTTACCTACAGCAGGGTGTGTATTACCTACAGCAGGGTGTGTTACCTACAGCAGGGTGTGTTGTTACCTACAGCAGGGTGTGTTACCTACAGCAGGGTGTGTTACCTGTGTTAGCAGGATGTGTTACCTACGGCAGGGTGTATGTTACCTACAGCAGGGTGTGTGTTACCTACAGCAGGGTGTGTTACCTACAGCAGGGTGTGTTACCTACAGCAGGGTGTGTTACCTACAGCAGGGTGTATGTTACCTACAGCAGGGTGTGTTACCTACAGCAGGGTGTGTGTTACCTACAGCAGGGTGTGTTACCTACAGCAGGGTGTGTTACCTACAGCAGGGTGTGTTACCTACAGCAGGGTGTGTGTTACCTACAGCAGGGTGTGTTACCTACAGCAGGGTGTATGTTACCTACAGCAGGGTGTGTTACCTACAGCAGGGTGTGTTACCTACAGCAGGGTGTGTTACCTACAGCAGGGTGTATGTTACCTACAGCAGGGTGTGTTACCTACAGCAGGGTGTGTTACCTACAGCAGGGTGTGTTACCTACAGCAGGGGGTGTGTTACCTACAGCAGGGTGTGTGTTACCTACAGCAGGGTGTGTGTTACCTACAGCAGGGTGTGTGTTACCTACAGCAGGGTGTGTGTGTGTGTTACCTACAGCAGGGTGTGTTACCTACAGCAGGATGTGGGTGTGTGTTACCTACAGCAGGGTGTGTGTGTTACCTACAGCAGGGTGTGTGTTACCTACAGCAGGATGGGTGTGTGTGTTACCTACAGCAGGGTGTGTGTTACCTACAGCAGGATGGGTGTGTGTGTTACCTACAGCAGGGTGTGTGTGTGTGTTACCTACAGCAGGGTGTGTGTGTGTGTGTTACCTACAGCAGGATGTGTGTGTGTGTTACCTACAGCAGGGTGTGTTCCCTACAGCAGGATGTGTGTGTGTTACCTACAGCAGGGTGTGTGTGTGTGTGTTACCTACAGCAGGGTGTGTGTGTGTGTGTTACCTACAGCAGGGTGTGTGTTACCTACAGCAGGGTGTGTTACCTACAGCAGGGTGTGTTACCTACAGCAGGGTGTGTGTTACCTACAGCAAGGTGTGTGTTACCTACAGCAGGGTGTGTGTTACCTACAGCAGGGTGTGTGAACCTACAGCAGGGTGTGTTACCTACAGCAGGGAGTGTTACCTACAGCAGGGTGTGGTTTGCTGATGTCAACGGTGTAAACAGAGTTCCCCGTGGTGGCGGTGGGGTTATGGTATGGGCAGGCATAATCTACGGACAATTGCATTTTATCGATGGCAGTTTTATTTCACAGAGATACCGTGACAAGATCTTGATCCCCAATGTGATCAGCCCGTTTGGTTTGTTTTAAGTTACCAAAAGATGCATATCTGTATTCCCAGTCATGTGAAATTAGGGCCTAATAAATGTATTTCAATTGACTGATTTCCTTATAACTATGAACTAAATCTTTGAAACTGTTGTGTTTATATTTTGGTCAAAGTTTATTTGTCACGTGCGCTGAATACAACAGGTGTAGTAGACCTTACAGTGAAATGCTGAATACAACAGGTGTAGTAGACCTTACAGTGAAATGCTGAATACAACAGGTGTAGTAGACCTCACAGTGAAATGCTGAATACAACAGGTGTAGTAGACCTCACAGTGAAATGCTGAATACAACAGGTGTAGTAAACCTTACAGTGAAATGCTGAATACAACAGGTGTAGTAGACCTTACAGTGAAATGTTGAATACAACAGGTGTAGTAAACCTCACAGTGAAATGCTGAATACAACAGGTGTAGTAGACCTCACAATGAAATGCTGAATACAACAGGTGTAGTAGACCTCACAGTGAAATGCTGAATACAACAGGTGTAGTAGACCTTACAGTGAAATGCTGAATACAACAGGTGTAGTAGACCTCACAATGAAATGCTGAATACAACCAGTGTAGTAGACCTTACAGTGAAATGCTGAATACAACAGGTGTAGTAGACCTCACAGTGAAATGCTGAATACAACAGGTGTAGTAGACCTCACAGTGAAATGCTGAATACAACAGGTGTAGTAGACCTCACAGTGAAATGCTGAATACAACAGGTGTAGTAGACCTCACAGTGAAATGCTGAATACAACAGGTGTAGTAGACCTCACAGTGAAATGCTGAATACAACAGGTGTAGTAAACCTTACAGTGAAATGCTGAATACAACAGGTGTAGTAGACCTTACAGTGAAATGTTGAATACAACAGGTGTAGTAAACCTCACAGTGAAATGCTGAATACAACAGGTGTAGTAGACCTCACAATGAAATGCTGAATACAACAGGTGTAGTAGACCTCACAGTGAAATGCTGAATACAACAGGTGTAGTAGACCTTACAGTGAAATGCTGAATACAACAGGTGTAGTAGACCTCACAATGAAATGCTGAATACAACCAGTGTAGTAGACCTTACAGTGAAATGCTGAATACAACAGGTGTAGTAGACCTCACAGTGAAATGCTGAATACAACAGGTGTAGTAGACCTCACAGTGAAATGCTGAATACAACAGGTGTAGTAGACCTCACAGTGAAATGCTGAATACAACAGGTGTAGTAGACCTTACAGTGAAATGCTGAATACAACAGGTGTAGTAGACCTCACAGTGAAATGCTGAATACAACAGGTGTAGTAGACCTCACAGTGAAATGCTGAATACAACAGGTGTAGTAAACCTTACAGTGAAATGCTGAATACAACAGGTGTAGTAGATCTTACAGTGAAATGTTGAATACAACAGGTGTAGTAGACCTCACAGTGAAATGCTGAATACAACAGGTGTAGTAGACCTCACAGTGAAATGCTGAATACAACAGGTGTAGTAGACCTTACAGTGAAATGCTGAATACAACAGGTGTAGTAGACCTCATAGTGAAATGCTGAATACAACAGGTGTAGTAGACCTTACAGTGAAATGCTGAATACAACAGGTGTAGTAGACCTCACAGTGAAATGCTGAATACAACAGGTGTAGTAGACCTCACAGTGAAATGCTGAATACAACAGGTGTAGTAGACCTCACAGTGAAATGCTGAATACAACAGGTGTAGTAGACCTTACAGTGAAATGCTGAATACAACAGGTGTAGTAGACCTCACAGTGAAATGCTGAATACAGCAGGTGTAGTAGACCTCACAGTGAAATGCTGAATACAACAGGTGTAGTAAACCTTACAGTGAAATGCTGAATACAACAGGTGTAGTAGACCTTACAGTGAAATGCTGAATACAACAGGTGTAGTAAACCTTACAGTGAAATGCTGAATACAACAGGTGTAGTAGACCTTACAGTGAAATGCTGAATACAACAGGTGTAGTAGACCTTACAGTGAAATGCTGAATACAACAGGTGTAGTAAACCTTACAGTGAAATGCTGAATAAAACAGGTGTAGTAGACCTTACAGTGAAATACTGAATACAACAGGTGTAGTAGACCTCACAGTGAAATGCTGAATTCAACAGGTGTAGTAGACCTTACAGTGAAATGCTGAATACAACAGGTGTAGTAGACCTTACAGTGAAATGCTGAATACAACAGGTGTAGTAGACCTTACAGTGAAATGCTGAATACAACAGGTGTAGTAGACCTTACAGTGAAATGCTGAATACAACAGGTGTAGTAGACCTTACAGTGAAATGCTGAATACAACAGGTGTAGTAGACCTCACAGTGAAATGCTGAATACAACAGGTGTAGTAGACCTCACAGTGAAATGCTGAATACAACAGGTGTAGTAGACCGTACAGTGAAATGCTGAATACAACAGGTGTAGTAGACCTTACAGTGAAATGCTGAATACAACAGGTGTAGTAGACCTTACAGTGAAATGCTGAATACAACAGGTGTAGTAGACCTTACAGTGAAATGCTGAATACAACAGGTGTAGTAGACCTTACAGTGAAATGCTGAATACAACAGGTGTAGTAGACCTCACAGTGAAATGCTGAATACAACAGGTGTAGTAGACCTTACAGTGAAATGCTGAATACAACAGGTGTAGTAGACCTTACAGTGAAATGCTGAATAAAACAGGTGTAGTAGACCTTACAGTGAAATGCTGAATACAACAGGTGTAGTAGACCTTACAGTGAAATGCTGAATACAACAGGTGTAGTAGACCTTACAGTGAAATGCTGAATACAACAGGTGTAGTAGACCTTACAGTGAAATGCTGAATACAACAGGTGTAGTAGACCTCACAGCGAAATACTGAATACAACAGGTGTAGTAGACCTCACAGTGAAATGCTGAATACAACAGGTGTAGTAGACCGTACAGTAAAATGCTGAATACAACAAGTGTAGTAGACCTTACAGTGAAATGCTGAATACAACAGGTGTAGTAGACCTTACAGTGAAATGCTGAATACAACAGGTGTAGTAGACTTTACAGTGAAATGCTGAATACAACAGGTGTAGTAGACCTTACAGTGAAATGCTGAATACAACAGGTGTAGTAGACCTCACAGTGAAATGCTGAATACAACAGGTGTAGTAGACCTTACAGTGAAATGCTGAATACAACAGGTGTAGTAGACCTTACAGTGAAATGCTGAATAAAACAGGTGTAGTAGACCTTACAGTGAAATGCTGAATACAACAGGTGTAGTAGACCTTACAGTGAAATGCTGAATACAACAGGTGTAGTAGACCTTACAGTGAAATGCTGAATACAACAGGTGTAGTAGACCTTACAGTGAAATGCTGAATACAACAGGTGTAGTAGACCTCACAGCGAAATGCTGAATACAACAGGTGTAGTAGACCTCACAGTGAAATGCTGAATACAACAGGTGTAGTAGACCGTACAGTAAAATGCTGAATACAACAAGTGTAGTAGACCTTACAGTGAAATGCTGAATACAACAGGTGTAGTAGACCTTACAGTGAAATGCTGAATACAACAGGTGTAGTAGACTTTACAGTGAAATGCTGAATACAACAGGTGTAGTAGACCTTACAGTGAAATGCTGAATACAACAGGTGTAGTAGACCTCACAGTGAAATGCTGAATACAACAGGTGTAGTAGACCTTACAGTGAAATGCTGAATACAACAGGTGTAGTAGACCTTACAGTGAAATGCTGAATACAACAGGTGTAGTAGACCTCACAGTGAAATGCTGAATACAACAGGTGTAGTAGACCTCACAGTGAAATGCTGAATACAACAGGTGTAGTAGACCTTACAGTGAAATGCTTACTTACAGGCTCTAACCAATAGTGCAAAAAATGTATTAGGTGAACAATAGGTAAGTAAAGAAATAAAACAGTAAAAAGACAGACTATATACTTACAAATTGGTGCATTCACCTTATGACATCCAGTGGAGCAGCCACTTTACAATAGTGCATCTAAATCTTTTAAGGGGGGTGAGAAGGATTACTTTATCCTATCCTAGGTATTCCTTAAAGAGGTGGGGTTTCAGGTGTCTCCGGAAGGTGGTGATTGACTCCGCTGTCCTGGCGTCGTGAGGGAGTTTGTTCCACCATTGGGGGGCCAGAGCAGCGAACAGTTTTGACTGGGCTGAGCGGGAACTGTACTTCCTCAGTGGTAGGGAGGCGAGCAGGCCAGAGGTGGATGAACGCAGTGCCCTTGTTTGGGTGTAGGGCCTGATCAGAGCCTGGAGGTACTGAGGTGCCGTTCCCCTCACAGCTCCGTAGGCAAGCACCATGGTCTTGTAGCGGATGCGAGCTTCAACTGGAAGCCAGTGGATAGAGCGGAGGAGCGGGGTGACGTGAGAGAACTTGGGAAGGTTGAACACCAGACGGGCTGCGGCGTTCTGGATGAGTTGTAGGGGTTTAATGGCACAGGCAGGAGCCCAGCCAACAGCGAGTTGCAGTAATCCAGACGGAGATGACAAGTGCCTGGATTAGGACCTGCGCCGCTTCCTGTGTGAGGCAGGGTCGTACTCTGCGGATGTTGTAGAGCATGAACCTACAGGAACGGGCCACCGCCTTGATGTTAGTTGAGAACGACAGGGTGTTGTCCAGGATCACGCCAAGGTTCTTAGCGCCTGGGAGGAGGACACAATGGAGTTGTCAACCGTGATGGCGAGATCATGGAACGGGCAGTCCTTCCCGGGAGGAAGAGCAGCTCCGTCTTGCCGAGGTTCAGCTTGAGGTGGTGATCCGTCATCCACACTGATATGTCTGCCAGACATGCAGAGATGCGATTCGCCACCTGGTCATCAGAAAGGGGAAAGGAGAAGATTAATTGTGTGTCGTCTGCATAGCAATGATAGGAGAGACCATGTGAGGTTATGACAGAGCCAAGTGACTTGGTGTATAGCGAGAATAGGAGAGGGCCTAGAACAGAGCCCTGGGGACACCAGTGGTGAGAGCACGTGGTGAGGAGACGGATTCTCGCCACGCCACCTGGTAGGAGCGACCTGTCAGGTAGGACGCAATCCAAGCGTGGGCCGCGCCGGAGATGCCCAACTCGGAGAGGGTGGAGAGGAGGATCTGATGGTTCACAGTATCGAAGGCAGCCGATAGGTCTAGAAGGATGAGAGCAGAGGAGAGAGAGTTAGCTTTAGCAGTGCGGAGCGCCTCCGTGATACAGAGAAGAGCAGTCTCAGTTGAATGACTAGTCTTGAAACCTGACTGATTTGGATCAAGAAGGTCATTCTGAGAGAGATAGCGGAGAGCTGGCCAAGGACGGCACGTTCAAGGGTTTTGGAGAGAAAAGAAAGAAGGGATACTGGTCTGTAGTTGTTGACATCGGAGGGATCGAGTGTAGGTTTTTTCAGAAGGGTGCAACTCTCGATCTCTTGAAGACGGAAGGGACGTAGCCAGCGGTCAGGGATGAGTTGATGAGCGAGGTGAGGTAAGGGAGAAGGTCTCCGGAAATGGTCTGGAGAAGAGAGGAGGGGATAGGGTCAAGCGGGCAGGTTGTTGGGCGGCCGGCCGTCACAAGACGCGAGATTTCATCTGGAGAGAGAGGGGAGAAAGAGGTCAGAGCACAGGGTAGGGCAGTGTGAGCAGAACCAGCGGTGTCGTTTGACTTCTTTTCAAAATGGTTGACGAAGTCATCTGCAGAGAGGGAGGGGGGGGAGGAGGATTCAGGAGGGAGGAGAAGGTGGCAAAGAGCTTCCTAGGGTTAGAGGCAGATTCTTGGAATTTAGAGTGGTAGAAAGTGGCTTAAGCAGCAGCGACAGAAGAGGAAAATGTAGAGAGGAGGGAGTGAAAGGACAGGTCCGCAGGAGGCGAGTTTTCCCACATTTCCGCTCGGCTGCCCGGGAGCCCTGTTCTGTGAGCTCGCAATGAGTCGTCCCGAGCCACGGAGCGGGAGGGGAGGACCGAGCCGGCCTGGAGGATAGGGGACATAGAGAGTCAAAGGATGCAGAAAGGGAGGAGAGGAGGGTTGAGGAGGCAGAATCAGGAGATAGGTTGGAGAAGGTTTGAGCAGAGGGAAGAGATGATAGGATGGAAGAGGAGAGAGTAGCGGGGAGAGAGAGCGAAGGTTGGGACGGCGCGATACCATCCGAGTAGGGGCAGTGTGGGAAGTGTTGGATGAGAGCGAGAGGGAAAAGGATACAAGGTAGTGGTCGGAGACTTGGAGGGGAGTTGCAATGAGGTTAGTGGAAGAACAGCATCTAGTAAAGAAGAGGTCGAGCGTATTGCCTGCCTTGTGAGTAGGGGGGGAAGGTGAGAGGGAGAGGTCAAAAGAGGAGAGGAGTGGAAAGAAGGAGGCAGAGAGGAATGAGTCAAAGGTAGACGTGGGGAGGTTAAAGTCGCCCAGAACTGTGAGAGGTGAGCCGTCCTCAGGAAAGGAGCTTATCAAGGCATCAAGCTCATTGATGAACTCTCCGAGGGAACCTGGAGGGCGATAAATGATAAGGATGTTAAGCTTGAAAGTGCTGGTAACTGTGACAGCATGGAATTCAAAGGAGGCGATAGACAGATGGGTAAGGGGAGAAAGAGAGAATGACCACTTGGGAGAGATGAGGATCCCGGTGCCACCACCCCGCTGACCAGAAGCTCTCGGGGTGTGCGAGAACACGTGGGCGGATGAAGAGAGAGCAGTAGGAGTAGCAGTGTTATCTGTGGTGATCCATGTTTCCGTCAGTGCCAAGATGTCGAGGGACTGGAGGGAGGCATAGGCTGAGATGAACTCTGCCTTGTTGGCCGCAGATCGGCAGTTCCAGAGGCTACCGGAGACCTGGAACTCCACGTGGGTCGTGCGCGCTGGGACCACCAGATTAGGGTGGCTGCGGCCACGCGGTGTGGCGCGTTTGTATGGTCTGTGCAGAGAGGAGAGAACAGGGATAGACAGACACATAGTTGACAGGCTACAGAAGAGGCTACGCTAATGCAAAGGAGATTGGAATGACAAGTGGACTACACGTCTCGAATGTTCAGAAAGTTGAGCTTACGTAGCAAGAATCTTATTGACTAAAATGATTAAAAATGATACAGTACTGCTGAAGTAGGCTAGCTGGCAGTGGCTGCGTTGTTGACTTTGTAGGCTAGCTGGCAGTGGCTGCGTTGTTGATTCGGGGGCTAGCTGGCTAGCTAGCAGTGATGATTACGTTACGTTGCGTTAAAAGAACGACAATAGCTGGCTAGGTAACCTAGAAAATCGCTCTAGACTACACAATTATCTTTGATACAGAGACGGCTATGTAGCTAGCTATGTATTAGGCCCAGCCTGACCTCTTATACACTATATTAGGCCCAGCCTGACCTCTTATACACTATATTAGGCCCAGCCTGACCTCTTATACACTATATTAGGCCCAGCCTGACCTCTTATACACTATATTAGGCCCAGCCTGACCTCTTATACACTATATTAGACCCAGCCTGACCTCTTATACACTATATTAGGCCCAGCCTGACCTCTTATACACTATATTAGGCCCAGCCTGACCTCTTATACACTATATTAGGCCCAGCCTGACCTCTTATACACTATATTAGGCCCAGCCTGACCTCTTATACACTATATTAGGCCCAGCCTGACCTCTTATACACTATATTAGACCCAGCCTGACCTCTTATACACTATATTAGGCCCAGCCTGACCTCTTATACACTATGTTAGGCCCAGCCTGACCTCTTATACACTATATTAGGCCCAGCCTGACCTCTTATACACTATATTAGGCCCAGCCTGACCTCTTATACACTATATTAGACCCAGCCTGACCTCTTATACACTATATTAGGCCCAGCCTGACCTCTTATACACTATATTAGGCCCAGCCTGACCTCTTATACACTATATTAGGCCCAGCCTGACCTCTTATACACTATATTAGACCCAGCCTGACCTCTTATACACTATATTAGGCCCAGCCTGACCTCTTATACACTATATTAGGCCCAGCCTGACCTCTTATACACTATATTAGGCCCAGCCTGACCTCTTATACACTATATTAGACCCAGCTTGACCTCTTATACACTATATTAGGCCCAGCCTGACCTCTTATACACTATATTAGGCCCAGCCTGACCTCTTATACACTATATTAGGCCCAGCCTGACGTCTTATACACTATATTAGGCCCAGCCTGACCTCTTATACACTATATTAGGCCCAGCCTGACCTTTTATACACTATATTAGGCCCAGCCTGACCTCTTATACACTATATTAGGCCCAGCCTGACCTCTTATACACTATATTAGGCCCAGCCTGACCTCTTATACACTATATTAGGCCCAGCCTGACCTCTTATACACTATATTAGGCCCAGCCTGACCTCTTATACACTATATTAGGCCCAGCCTGACCTCTTATACACTATATTAGGCCCAGCCTGACCTCTTATATACTATATTAGGCCCAGCCTTTGGAACTTTGGTTTTCCTCGATATGGCTACTATACAGCGATCACTACATCCTATGGATATGGATTTGGATACTGCTTTAAAACAAATATCTGCAGCATTAGTAAAGATGTGACCAATACATGTTGATGATTTCATTCCTGTGCTGTTTGTAACGACCCTGGTAGGTTGACTGATGACCTGAACCAGGTTGTAGGCACTGGTTACAGTTTGAAGCTTTTTCTTGAGTGGGCAGCTTGATGAAAGCCAGTTAATATTTAAATCACCCAGAAAATATCTCTCTCTGTTGATATCACATACATTATCAAGCATTTCACACATGTTATCCAGATACTGACTGTTAGCACTTGGTGGTCTATAGCAGCTTCCCACCAGAATGGGCTTTAGGTGAGGCAGATGAACCTGTAGCCATATTACTACAACAGTATTTAACATTATCCAGATACTGACTGGTCTATAGCAGCTTCCCACCAGAATGGGCTTTAGGTGAGGCAGATGAACCTGTAGCCATATGACTTCAACAGTATTTAACATGAGATCCTCCCTAATCTTTACAGGAATGTGGTTCTGAATATAAACAGCAACACCTCCACCTTTGGCATTTCTGTCTTTTCTGTAATGTTATAACCATGTATTGCTACCACTGTATCATCAAAGTTATTATCTAAGTGAGTTACAGAGATAGTCAGAATATGAATGTCATCTGTTACTAACAAATTATTTATTATTTATTTCATGAACCTTGTTTCTTAAGCTACATATGTTAATGTGGCCTAATTTGAGCACTTTTCTTCTGGTAAGCTTACTTGTTTTAATGACCTAAATGCCCCTGGGATAATATACATTTGCTGAAGCATCATGACAACTCATCGTCACAATGGTAGGGATTAACTGAGCTGGACTTGGGTCATTGATAAGTCATTGTGTCAACACAGCCTTATAGTGCTGTGAAAGGATCCAGGAACCCAGATGATTTGGGTGGATCGCATCCTTCTTATAAAATGTGTTTTGTTTCCAAAAGGTATCGAAATTGTCAACAAAAGTTACGCCCATTGAGCTTCAAAAATCACATAGCCAGTTGTGAAGAGAGAGAATTGTGCTGAAGCGTACAATGCCACGATTCAAAGAGCGATTCAAAGAGGGATCAGGGCCAGATATGATTAGTGTCTAGCAGAGAGTCAATCAGCTCTTTGAAATCCAGTTTCAACTGTTCAGAGCTGCCCTTCATAATGTCATTAAAACCCACATGGACTAGGATAGAATCAATGTTTATGTCCTGGTGTAGTACATTCAGGAGCAGCTTAGTAATGTCATTAAAACCCACATGGACTAGGATAGAATCAATGTCCTGATGTAGTACATTCAGCTTAGTAATGTCTTTAAACCCCACATGGACAAAGGACAGAATCAATGTCCTGGTGTAGTACATTCAGCAGCAGCTTAGTAATGTCATTAAAACCCACATGGACTAGGATAGAATCAATGTCCTGGTGTAGGACATTCAGGAGCAGCTTAGTAATGTCATTTACTCCAGCTCCGGGACATTGTTTTTGAACCAGGAAAGTTCCCAATTCTTACCATGGAGCCCAAAATCACAGCTGGCTAGAAGGACAAAGAAATCCGCCCACCCTGGATGGATGGATGTGCGAGAGGCAGGATAACTTGAGCCCGTAGCTCTCGGGTCCCCTCTTGCAGACCTCCGACAGAGCAGGTACGTCAACGTAGAAATCGTAGGAGTAGGCACTGCGACCGCAGACACTCGTACCCCCATCGACGAAGGTGCAGGAAGATCAGGCTCCAGGGAGGTTCCCGACCCCGACGTAGAAATCGTAGGAGTAGGCACTGCGACCGCAGACACTCGTACCCCCATCGACGAAGGTGCAGGAAGATCAGGCTCCAGGGAGGTTCCCGACCCCGACGTAGAAATCGTAGGAGTAGGCACTGCGACCGCAGACACTGCATACCCCATCGACGAAGGTACAGGAAGATCAGGCTCCAGGGAGGTTCTCGACCCCGACGTAGAAATCGTAGGAGTAGGCACTGCGACCGCAGACACTCGTACCCCCATCGACGAAGGTACAGGAAGATCAGGCTCCAGGGAGGTTGCCGACCTCGACGTAGAAATCGTAGGAGTAGGCACTTCGACCGCAGACACTCGTACCCCCATCGACGAAGGTACAGGAAGATCAGGCTCCAGGGAGGTTGCCGACCTCGACGTAGAAATCGTAGGAGTAGGCACTGCGACCGCAGACACTCGTACCCCCATCGACGAAGGTACAGGAAGATCAGGCTCCAGGGAGGTTGCCGACCTCGACGTAGAAATCGTAGGAGTAGGCACTGCGACCGCAGACACTCGTACCCCCATCGACGAAGGTACAGGAAGATCAGGCTCCAGGGAGGTTGCCGACCTCGACGTAGAAATCGTAGGAGTAGGCACTGCGACCGCAGACACTCGTACCCCCATCGACGAAGGTGCAGGAAGATCAGGCTCCAGGGAGGTTCCCGACCCCGACGTAGAAATCGTAGGAGTAGGCACTGCGACCGCAGACACTCGTACCCCCATCGACGAAGGTGCAGGAAGATCAGGCTCCAGGGAGGTTCCCGACCCCGACGTAGAAATCGTAGGAGTAGGCACTGCGACCGCAGACACTCGTACCCCCATCGACGAAGGTACAGGAAGATCAGGCTCCAGGGAGGTTCTCGACCCCGACGTAGAAATCGTAGGAGTAGGCACTGCGACCGCAGACACTGCACCCCCATCGACGAAGGTACAGGAAGATCAGGCTCCAGGAGGTTGCCGACCTCGACGTAGAAATCGTAGGAGTAGGCACTTCGACCGCAGACACTGCACCCCCATCGACGAAGGTACAGGAAGATCAGGCTCCAGGGAGGTTGCCGACCTCGACGTAGAAATCGTAGGAGTAGGCACTGCGACCGCAGACACTCGTACCCCCATCGACGAAGGTACAGGAAGATCAGGCTCCAGGGAGGTTGCCGACCTCGACGTAGAAATCGTAGGAGTAGGCACTGCGACCGCAGACACTCGTACCCCCATCGACGAAGGTTCAGGAAGATCAGGCTCCAGGGCAGCGAAACTATTTGTTGTTTGCATCCACTCCGGGTCTTTCATTGGGAGTGTAGACTGCTTTGCGGGAGGCCGATGTCTTCGTCTCCCACGGCGACCATAGTTGATTGTCATGCTCCTCTTGCTGTGCTCCTTCGACTCCGCTACCAGATGGGGGGGAGCTCGGGGAAACACCGGCAAGTTGCATAACGACAAACAACATCCAACAAGCGTGAACGCCGTCCTGCCACGGGCTTAGAAAAGGTCAACATTCCGCTCTTAAGACATTTAGCTGGCATCCTATCAGAGAGACCTACAGACAGACACCTACAGAGACCCACAGAGAGAGACCTACAGACAGAGAGACCGAGAGACAGAGACCTACAGACAGAGAGACCTACAGAAACCTACAGACAGAGACCTACAGAGACCTACAGACAGCAACCTACAGACAGCAACCTACAGACAGAGACACCTACAGACAGAGACACCTACAGACAGAGACACCTACAGACACAGACACCTACAGACAGAGAGAACTACAGACAAACACCTACAGACAGAGAGAACTACAGACAGAGACCTATAGACAGAGACCTGCAGACAGAGAGACCTACAGACAGCATTAACATGACACTACAACATTCTATGGAAGCCATGTTAGAACCCCATTAACATGACACTACAACATTCTATAACAGCCATGCTAGAACCCCAATAACATGACACTACAACATTCTATAACAGCCATGTTAGAACCCCATTAACATGACACTACAACATTCTATAACAGTCATGTTAGAACCTCATTAACATGACACTACAACATTCTATAACAGCCATGTTGGAACCCCATTAACATGACACTACAACATTCTATATCAGCCATGTTAGAACCCCATTAACATGACACTACAACATTCTATTACAGCCAAGTTAGCACCCCATTAACATGACACTACAACATTCTATAACAGCCATGTTAGACCCCCATTAACATGACACTACAACATTCTATAACAGTCATGTTAGAACCTTATTAACATGACACTACAACATTCTATAACAGCCAAGTTAGCACCCCATTAACATGACACTACAACATTCTATGGAAGCCATGTTCACTACAATTAACATTACATGGGGAACATTTTATTTGTCACATGCCCGAATACAACAGGTGGAAGAGACCTTACCATGAAATGCTTACTTACTTAACCAACAACGCAGTTCAAGAAATAGTACAAAAATTAAATAAAAAATTATCACGTTAAAATTGCACAGCAATAACCAGACTATGTACAGGGGATACCGTTACCGGGTCAATGCGTGGGTGTATAGGTTAGTCGAGTTAGTTTGTACATGTAGATAGGGGTTATGATGATTATACATAGATAATAAACAGAGAATAGCAGCAGTGTAAAAACAGGGGGAGTCAATGTGAATTGTCCGGTTGACCTTTTCATTCATTGTTCAGCTTGGGGGTAGGTGCTGTTAAGGAGCCTTTTGGACCTAGACATGGTACCGCTCCGGTACCGCTTCCCGTGCGGTAGCATAGAAAACAGTCTGTCTGTTTTTGGGGCCTTCCTCTGACACCGCCTACTATATAGGTCCTGGATGGCAGGAAGCTTGGTCCCAGTGATGTACTGGGCCGTACGCACTACCCTCTGTAGCGCCTTCCTCTGACACCGCCTACTATATAGGTCCTGGATGGCAGGAAGCTTGGCCCCAGTGATGTATTGGGCCGTACACACTACCCTCTGTAGCGCCTTCCTCTGACACCGCCTGGTATATAGGTCCTGGATGGCAGGAAGCTTGGCCCCAGTGATGTACTGGGCCGTACGCACTAACCTCTGTAGCGCCTTACGGTCAGATGCCGAGCAGTTGCCATACCAGGCAGTGATGCAACCGGTTAGGATACTCTCGATGGTGAACCTGTAGAACTTTTTAAGGGTCTGGGGACCCATGCTAAATCTTTTCAGTCTGCTGAGGAGGAAAAGGTGTTGTCGTGCCCTCTTCAGAATTGTCTTGGTGTGTTTGGACCACGATAGTTTGTTTGTGATGTGGACACCAAGGGACTCTCTACCCACAACAGCCCCGTCGATGGGGGCCCTCCTTTTTCTAGTCCAAAATCAGCTCTTTTGTCTTGCTCACATTGAGGGAGAGGTTGTTGTCCTGGCACCACATTGCCAAGTCACTGAACATCTCCCTATATAGGCTGTCTCATCATTGCCCGTGATCTGGCCTACCACTGTTGTGTAGTCAGCAAACTTAATGATGGTCTTGGATTCGTGCTTGGTCACGCAGTCGTGGGTAAACAGGGAGTACAGGAGGGGACTAAGCACGCACTCCTGAGGGGCCCCAGTGTTGAGGTTAAGCATGGCAAATGTGTTGTTGCCTACCCTTACCACCTGGGGGCGGCCCTTCAGGAAGTCCAGGATCAAGTTACAGAGGGAGGTGTTTAGTCCCAGGGTCCTTCGCTTAGTGATGAGCTTTGAGGGCACCATGGTGATGAACACAGAGCTGTACTCAATGAACAGCATTCTCACATAGGTGTTCCTTTTGTCCAGGTGGGAAGAGCAGTGTGGTGTGTGATTGAGATTGCTGATCTGTTGGGCTGGTATGCAAATTGTAATGGGGTGTAGTGTTTCCAGGATGATGGTGTTGATGTGAGCCATGACCAGCCTTTGAAAGCACTCCATGGCTATAGACGTGAATGCTACAGGGCGCTAATAATTTAGGCAGGTTACCTTCGCTTTCTTAGGCAACAGGGACTATCGTGGTCTGTTTGAAACATGTAGGTATTACAGACTCGGTTAGGGAGAGGTTGAAAATGTCAGGGAAGACACTTGCCAGTTGATCTGTGCAGTGCATGCTCTGAGTGCACGTCCTGGTGATCTGTTTGGCCCCGCGGCTACGGAGAGCATGATCACACAGTCGTCAGGAACTTCTGGTGCTCCCGCATGCTTCAGTGTAGCATGACTCGAAGTGAGCATAAAAGGCATTTAGCTCGTCTGTGAAATGCTGAATACAACAGGTGTAGTAGACCTCACAGTGAAATGCTGAATACAACAGATGTAGTAGACCTCACAATGAAATGCTGAATACAACAGGTGTAGTAGACCTTACAGTGAAATGCTGAATACAACAGGTGTAGTAGACCTTACAGTGAAATGCTGAATACAACAGGTGTAGTAGACCTTACAGTGAAATGCTGAATACAACAGGTGTAGTAGACCTCACAGTGAAATGCTGAATACAACAGGTGTAGTAGACCTCACAGTGAAATGCTGAATACAACAGGTGTAGTAGACCTTACAGTGAAATGCTGAATACAACAGGTGTAGTAGACCTTACAGGGAAATGCTGAATACAACCGGTGTAGTAGACCTTACAGTGAAATGCTGAATACAACAGGTGTAGTAGACCTCATAGTGAAATGCTGAATACAACAGGTGTAGTAGACCTCACAGTGAAATGCTGAATACAACAGGTGTAATAGACCTTACAGTGAAATGCTGAATACAACAGGTGTAGTAGACCTCATAGTGAAATGCTGAATACAACAGGTGTAGTAGACCTCACAGTGAAATGCTGAATACAACAGGTGTAGTAGACCTCACAATGAAATGCTGAATACAACAGGTGTAGTAGACCTTACAGTGAAATGCTGAATACAACAGGTGTAGTAGACCTTACAGTGAAATGCTGAATACAACAGGTGTAGTAGACCTTACAGGGAAATGCTGAATACAACCGGTGTAGTAGACCTTACAGTGAAATGCTGAATACAACAGGTGTAGTAGACCTTACAGTGAAATGCTGAATACAACAGGTGTAGTAGACCTTACAGTGAAATGCTGAATACAACAGGTGTAGTAGACCTCACAGGGAAATGCTGAATACAACAGGTGTAGGTAGACCTCACAGTGAAATGCTGAATACAACAGGTGTAGTAGACCTTACCGTGAAATGCTGAATACAACAGGTGTAGTAGACCTCACAGTGAAATACTGAATACAACAGGTGTAGTAGACCTCACAGTGAAATACTGAATACAACAGGTGTAGTAGACCTCACAGTGAAATACTGAATACAACAGGTGTAGTAGACCTCACAGTGAAATACTGTATACAACAGGTGTAGTAGACCTCACAGTGAAATGCTGAATACAACAGGTGTAGTAGACCTCACAGTGAAATGCTGAATACAACAGGTGTAGTAGACCTCACAGTGAAATCCTGAATACAACAGGTGTAGTAGACCTCACAGTGAAATGCTGAATACAACAGGTGTAGTAGACCTCACAGTGAAATCCTGAATACAACAGGTGTAGTAGACCTCACAGTGAAATGCTGAATACAACAGGTGTAGTAGACCTCACAGTGAAATACTGTATACAACAGGTGTAGTAGACCTCACAGTGAAATGCTGAATACAACAGGTGTAGTAGACCTCACAGTGAAATGCTGAATACAACAGGTGTAGTAGACCTCACAGTGAAATGCTGAATACAACGGGTGTAGTAGTCCTTACAGGTGTAGTAGACCTTACAGTGAAATGCGTACTTACAAGCTCTTAACCAACAATGCAGTTTAAAAAAACCTCAAACAAATCCAATTAACAAGTAATTAAAGAGCAGCAGTAAAATAACAATAGCGAGACTATATACAGGAGCATTTCTGAGTCGATGTGCGGGGGCACCGGTTAGTTGAGGTAATGTGTACATGTAGGGAGAGTTATTAAGGTGACTATTCGTACAACATAACAACAGAGTAGCAGCGGTGTAAAGGGGGGGGCATTGCCAATAGTCTGGGTAGCCATTTCGATTAGATGTTCAGGAGTTTTATGGCATGGGGGTAGAGGCTGTTAAGAAGCCTCTTGGATCTAGACTTGGTGCTCCGGTACCGCTTGCCGTGTGGTAGCAGAGAGAACAGTCTATGACTAAGGTGGCTGGGGTCTTTGACAATTTGTAGGGCCTTCCTCTGACACCACCTGGTGTAGAGGTCCTGGATGGCAGGCAGCTTAGCCCCAGTGATGTACTGGGCCGTACGCACTGTAGTGCCTTGCGGTCGGAGGCCAAGCAGTTGCCATACCAGGCAGTGATGCAACCAGTTATGATGCTCTCGATGGTGCAGCTGTTGAACCTTTTGAGGATCTGAGGACCCATGCCAAATCTTTTCAGATTCCTGAGGTTTTGTCATGCCCTCTTCACAACTGTCTTGGTGTGTTTGGACCATTCTAGTTTGTTGATGTGGACGCCAAGGAACTTGAAGCTCTCAACCTGCTCTACTGCAGCCTCGTCTATGAGAATGGGGGTGTGCTCGGTCCTCTTTTTCCTGTAGTCCACAATCAGCTCCTTTGTCTTGCTCACGTTGAGGATAGAGGTTGTTGTCGTGCACCGCATGTTGGAGTTGTCTGGCCATGCAGTCATGAGTGAACAGGGAGTACAGGAGGGGACTGAGCACGCACCCCTGAGGGGCCCCTGTGTTGAGGATCGGCGTGGAGGATGCGTTGTTACCTACCCTTACTACCTGGGGGCGGCCTGTCAGGAAGTCCAGGATCCAGTTGCAGAGCGAGGTGTTTAGTCCCAGGGTTCTTAGCTTAGTGATGAGCTTTGAGGGCACTATGGTGTTGAACGCTGAGCTGTAGTCAATGAACAGCATTCTCACATAGGTGTTCCTTTGGTCCAGGTGGGAACGGACAATGTGGAGTGCAATAGAGATTGCATCATCTGCGGATCTGTTGGGGTGGTATGCGAATTGGAGTGGGTCTAGGGTTTCTGGGATAATGGTGTTGATGTGAGCCATGACCAGCCTTTCAAAGCATTTCATGGATACAGATTTGAGTGCTACGGGTCAGTAGTCATTTAGGCAGGTTACCTTAGTGTTATTGGTACAGGGTGTTACGCACGCCTCTAAGAAGAGGGAACGCAACACCCTGCTACAACTCAACTCCCCGTTAACTTAGTGTTCTTGGGCGCAGGGACTATGGTGGTCTGCTTAAAACAGGTTGGTACGACAGACTCAGACAGGGAGACATTGAAAATGTCAGTGAAGACACTTGTGAGTTGGTCAAAGCATGCTCACAGTACACTTCCTGGTTATCCGTCTGGCCCTGTGAATGTTGACCTATTTGAACCTGTTTGGGGTAGGGGGCAGCATTTTCACTTTTGGATAAATAGCGTGCCCAGAGTAAACTGCCTCCTACTCTGTCCCAGATCCTAATATATGCATATTATTATTAGTATTGGATAGAACACACTCTGAAGTTTCTAAAACTGTTTGAATCATGTCTGTGAGTATAACAGAACTTATTTAGCAGGCAAAACCCAGAGGACAAACCATTCAGATCTTTTTTTTGTTTTGAGGTCACTGTTTTTTCAATATGTTTTCATGGGGAATCCAGAATTCTAAACGACTTTCCTGCAGTTCCTACCGCTTCCACTGGATGTCACCAGTTTGTAGAAATTGGTTGATGTTTTTCCTTTGTGTAATGAAGAAGTACCATAGCTCAGAACGAGAGTCACTTCATGTGTACCTTTTGATAGTGGCGCTTAACCAGAAAAGTAGCGTCAGTTTGTTTTGCTCCTGTATTGAACACAGATCATCCCGTCTTCAATTTGATCGATTATATACGTTTAGCCAAGTTTACAGGTAACTTTTGAGATATTTTGTAGCGACGTTGTGTAAGTTGGAAGCAGTGTTTTTCTGGATCAAACGCGCCAAATAAATTGACATTTTGGATATTTTTCGACCGAATTAATCTAACAAAAGGACCATTTGTGATGTTTATGGGACATATTGGAGTGCCAACAAAAGAAGCTCGTCAAAGGTAAGGCATGAATTATATTTTATTTCTGCGTTTTGTGTCGCGCCTGCAGAGTTGAAATATGCTTCTCTCTCTTTGTTTACTGTTGTGCTATCATCAGATAATAGCATCTTATGCTTTTGCCGAAAAGCCTTTTTGAAATCTGACATGTTGGCTGGATTCACAACGAGTGTCGCTTTAATTTATCTTGCATGTGTAATTTAATGAAAGTTTGATTTTTATAGAAATGTTTTGAATTTGGCGCTCTGCATTTTCCCTGGCTATTGGCCATGTGGGACGCAAGCGTTAAGGTCTTACTCACATCGGCTGCGGAGAGTGTGATCACACTGTCTTTCGGGAACAGCTGATGCTCTCATGCATGTTTTAGTGTTATTTTCCTCGAAGCAAGCATAGAAGTAATTTAGCTCGTCTGGTAGGCTCGCGTTACTGGGCAGCTCGCGGATGGGTTTCCCTTTGTAGTCTGTAATAGTTTGCAAGCCGTGCCACATCCGACGAGCGTCAGAGCCGGTGTAGTACGATTCGATCTTAGTCCTGTATTGACCCTTTGCCTGTGATCGTTGGTCGCAGGGCATAGCGGGATTTCTTCTACGCTTTCAGGTTAGAGTCCCGCTCCTTGAAAGTGGCAGCTCTAGCCTGTAGCTCAGTGAGGATGTTGCCTGTAATCCATGGCTTCTGGTTGGGGTACGTACGTACGGTCACTGTGGGGATGACGTCATCGATATCCTTATTGATGAAGCCAATGACTGACGTGGTGTATTCCTCAATGCCATCGGAGTAATTCTGGAACTTATTCCAGTCTGTGACAGCAAAACAGTCCTGTAGCTTAGCATCTGCTTCATCTGAACACTTGTTTTTATTTATCTACTCACTGGTTCGTCCTGCTTTAATTTTTGCATGTAAGCAGGAATCAGGAGGATATAATTATGGTCAGATTTGCCAAATGGAGGGTGAGGGAGAGCTTTTGTACATTTCTCTGTGTGTGGAGTAAAGGTGGTTCAGAGTTTGTTTTTTGTTTTCCTCTGATTGCACATTTAACATGCTGATAGAAATTTGGTAAAATGGATTTCAGTTTCCCTGCATTAAAGTCCCCGGCCACTAGGAGCGCCGCTTCTGGGTGAGTTTTCTTGTATTGGTCGTTCAGCACCAGAAGGGGTAGTGATATGGAGGACTAACTGATGTATTGGTAGTTCAGCACCAGAAGGGGTAGTGATATGGAGGACTAACTGAAGCAGGGGATGTATTGGTCGTTCAGCACCAGAAGGGGTAGTGATATGGAGGACTAACTGATGTATTGGTCGTTCAGCACCAGAAGGGGTAGTGATATGGAGGACTAACTGATGCAGGGGATGTATTGGTAGTTCAGCACCAGAAGGGGTAGTGATATGGAGGACTAACTGATGCAGGGGATGTATTGGTCGTTCAGCACCAGAAGGGGTAGTGATATGGAGGACTAACTGATGTATTGGTTGTTCAGCACCAGAAGGGGTAGTGATATGGAGGACTAACAGTGTAGTAGGATTCAATCTTAGTCCTGTATTGACGCTTTCCCTGTTTGATGGTTCGTCTGAGGGCATAGCGGGATTTCTAATAAGTGTCCAGATTAGTCTCCCGCTCCTTGAAAGCGGCAGCTTTCTAGCCTTTAACTCAGCTCAGATGTTGCCTGTAATCCTTGGCTTCTGGTTGGGATATGTACGTACAGTCACTGTGGGGACGACGTCATCAATGCAGTTATTGGTGAAGACGGTGACTGAGCTGGTGTACTCCTCAATGCCATTGGATGAATCCCGGAAATGTTTCACTCTGTGCTAACAAAACAGTCCTGCAGAGTAGCTACACAATGGAAGTGGAAATCTGATCACTTCCGTAGTGAGCGAGTCACTGGTTCTTCCTGCATTCGTTTTTTGGCAAAAATGATGGTCAGATTTGCCAAATGGAAGGCGAGGGAGAGCCTTGTATTTCTTCTCTGTGTATGGTGTAAAGCTGGTCCTTTTAACAATTCTATGTAACTGTTGGAGCTATACCATAGCAGTATCTACTACTAACCGTGTTCTATACTATAGCAGTATCTACTACTAACCCTGTTCTATACTATAGCAGTATCTACTACTAACCCTGTTCTATACTATAGCAGTATCTACTACTAACCCTGTTCTATACTATAGTATCTACTACTAACCCTGTTCTATACTATAGCAGTATCTACTACTAACCCTGTTCTATACTATAGTATCTACTACTAAACCCTGTTCTATACTATAGCAGTATCTACTACTAACCCTGTTCTATACTATAGTGTCTACTACTAACCCTGTTCTATACTATAGCAGTATCTACTACTAACCCTGTTCTATACTATAGCAGTATCTACTACTAACCCTGTTCTATACTATAGTATCTACTACTAACCCTGTTCTATACTATAGCAGTATCTACTACTAACCCTGTTCTATACTATAGCAGTATCTACTACTAACCCTGTTCTATACTATAGCAGTATCTACTACTAACCCTGTTCTATACTATAGTATCTACTACTAAACCCTGTTCTATACTATAGTATCTACTACTAACCCTGTTCTATAGTATAGCAGTATCTACTACTAACCCTGTTCTATACTATAGTATCTACTACTAAACCCTGTTCTATACTATAGCAGTATCTACTACTAACCCTGTTCTATACTATAGCAGTATCTACTACTAACCCTGTTCTATAGTATCTACTACTAACCCTGTTCTATACTATAGCAGTATCTACTACTAACCCTGTTCTATACTATAGCAGTATCTACTACTAACCCTGTTCTATACTATAGTATCTACTACTAAACCCTGTTCTATACTATAGCAGTATCTACTACTAAACCCCGTTCTTTACTATAGCAGTATCTACTACTAACCCTGTTCTATACTATAGCAGTATCTACTACTAACCCTGTTCTATAGTATCTACTACTAAACCCTGTTCTATACTATAGCAGTATCTACTACTAAACCCTGTTCTATACTATAGCAGTATCTACTACTAAACCCTGTTCTATACTATAGTATCTACTACTAACCCTGTTCTATACTATAGTATCTACTACTAACCCTGTTCTATAGTATAGCAGTATCTACTACTAACCCTGTTCTATACTATAGCAGTATCTACTACTAAACCCTGTTCTATACTATAGTATCTACTACTAACCCTGTTCTATACATTAGCAGTATCTACTACTAAACCCTGTTCTATACTATAGTATCTAGTACTAACCCTGTTCTATACTATAGTATCTACTACTAAACCCTGTTCTATAGTATCTACTACTAAACCCTGTTCTATACTATAGCAGTATCTACTACTAACCCTGTTCTATAGTATCTACTACTAAACCCTGTTCTATACTATAGCAGTATCTACTACTAAACCCTGTTCTATACTATAGTATCTACTACTAACCCTGTTCTATACTATAGCAGTATCTACTACTAACCCTGTTCTATACTATAGCAGTATCTACTACTAACCCTGTTCTATACTATAGCAGTATCTACTACTAACCCTGTTCTATACTATAGCAGTATCTACTACTAACCCTGTTCTATACTATAGCAGTATCTACTACTAACCCTGTTCTATACTATAGTATCTACTACTAACCCTGTTCTATAGTATAGCAGTATCTACTACTAACCCTGTTCTATACTATAGTATCTACTACTAAACCCTGTTCTATACTATAGCAGTATCTACTACTAACCCTGTTCTATACTATAGCAGTATCTACTACTAACCCTGTTCTATAGTATCTACTACTAACCCTGTTCTATACTATAGCAGTATCTACTACTAACCCTGTTCTATAGTATAGCAGTATCTACCTCTAACCCTGTTCTATACTATAGCAGTATCTACTACTAAACCCTGTTCTATACTATAGCAGTATCTACTACTAACCCTGTTCTATACTATAGCAGTATCTACTACTAACCCTGTTCTATAGTATCTACTACTAACCCTGTTCTATACTATAGCAGTATCTACTACTAACCCTGTTCTATACTATAGTATCTACTACTAAACCCTGTTCTATACTATAGCAGTATCTACTACTAAACCCTGTTCTATACTATAGCAGTATCTACTACTAACCCTGTTCTATACTATAGCAGTATCTACTACTAACCCTGTTCTATAGTATCTACTACTAAACCCTGTTCTATACTATAGCAGTATCTACTACTAAACCCTGTTCTATACTATAGCAGTATCTACTACTAAACCCTGTTCTATACTATAGTATCTACTACTAACCCTGTTCTATACTATAGTATCTACTACTAACCCTGTTCTATAGTATAGCAGTATCTACTACTAACCCTGTTCTATACTATAGCAGTATCTACTACTAAACCCTGTTCTATACTATAGTATCTACTACTAACCCTGTTCTATACTATAGCAGTATCTACTACTAACCCTGTTCTATACTATAGCAGTATCTACCACTAAACCCTGTTCTATACTATAGTATCTAGTACTAACCCTGTTCTATACTATAGTATCTACTACTAAACCCTGTTCTATAGTATCTACTACTAAACCCTGTTCTATACTATAGCAGTATCTACTACTAACCCTGTTCTATAGTATCTACTACTAAACCCTGTTCTATACTATAGCAGTATCTACTACTAAACCCTGTTCTATACTATAGCAGTATCTACTACTAAACCCTGTTCTATACTATAGTATCTACTACTAACCCTGTTCTATACTATAGTATCTACTACTAACCCTGTTCTATAGTATAGCAGTATCTACTACTAACCCTGTTCTATACTATAGCAGTATCTACTACTAAACCCTGTTCTATACTATAGTATCTACTACTAACCCTGTTCTATACTATAGCAGTATCTACTACTAACCCTGTTCTATACTATAGCAGTATCTACCACTAAACCCTGTTCTATACTATAGTATCTAGTACTAACCCTGTTCTATACTATAGTATCTACTACTAAACCCTGTTCTATAGTATCTACTACTAAACCCTGTTCTATACTATAGCAGTATCTACTACTAAACCCTGTTCTATACTATAGTATCTACTACTAACCCTGTTCTATACTATAGCAGTATCTACTACTAACCCTGTTCTATACTATAGCAGTATCTACTACTAACCCTGTTCTATACCCTAGTATCTACTACTAACCCTGTTCTATACTATAGCAGTATCTACTACTAACCCTGTTCTATACTATAGCAGTATCTACTACTAACCCTGTTCTATACTATAGCAGTATCTACTACTAACCCTGTTCTATAGTATAGCAGTATCTACTACTAACCCTGTTCTATACTATAGCAGTATCTACTACTAACCCTGTTCTATACTATAGTATCTACTACTAAACCCTGTTCTATACTATAGCAGTATCTACTACTAAACCCTGTTCTATACTATAGCAGTATCTACTACTAACCCTGTTCTATACTATAGCAGTATCTACTACTAACCCTGTTCTATAGTATCTACTACTAAACCTGTTCTATACTATAGCAGTATCTACTACTAAACCCTGTTCTATACTATAGCAGTATCTACTACTAAACCCTGTTCTATACTATAGTATCTACTACTAACCCTTTTCTATACTATAGTATCTACTACTAACCCTGTTCTATAGTATAGCAGTATCTACTACTAACCCTGTTCTATACTATAGCAGTATCTACTACTAAACCCTGTTCTATACTATAGTATCTACTACTAACCCTGTTCTATACTATAGCAGTATCTACTACTAACCCTGTTCTATACTATAGCAGTATCTACTACTAAACCCTGTTCTATACTATAGTATCTAGTACTAACCCTGTTCTATACTATAGTATCTACTACTAAACCCTGTTCTATAGTATCTACTACTAAACCCTGTTCTATACTATAGCAGTATCTACTACTAACCCTGTTCTATAGTATCTACTACTAAACCCTGTTCTATACTATAGCAGTATCTACTACTAAACCCTGTTCTATACTATAGTATCTACTACTAACCCTGTTCTATACTATAGCAGTATCTACTACTAACCCTGTTCTATACTATAGCAGTATCTACTACTAACCCTGTTCTATACTATAGTATCTACTACTAACCCTGTTCTATACTATAGCAGTATCTACTACTAACCCTGTTCTATACTATAGCAGTATCTACTACTAACCCTGTTCTATACTATAGTATCTACTACTAAACCCTGTTCTATACTATAGCAGTATCTACTACTAACCCTGTTCTATACTATAGTGTCTACTACTAACCCTGTTCTATACTATAGCAGTATCTACTACTAACCCTGTTCTATACTATAGCAGTATCTACTACTAACCCTGTTCTATACTATAGCAGTATCTACTACTAACCCTGTTCTATACTATAGTATCTACTACTAACCCTGTTCTATACTATAGCAGTATCTACTACTAACCCTGTTCTATACTATAGCAGTATCTACTACTAACCCTGTTCTATACTATAGCAGTATCTACTACTAACCCTGTTCTATACTATAGTATCTACTGCTAAACCCTGTTCTATACTATAGTATCTACTACTAACCCTGTTCTATAGTATATCAGTATCTACTACTAACCCTGTTCTATACTATAGTATCTACTACTAAACCCTGTTCTATACTATAGCAGTATCTACTACTAACCCTGTTCTATACTATAGCAGTATCTACTACTAACCCTGTTCTATAGTATCTACTACTAACCCTGTTCTATACTATAGCAGTATCTACTACTAACCCTGTTCTATACTATAGCAGTATCTACTACTAACCCTGTTCTATACTATAGTATCTACTACTAAACCCTGTTCTATACTATAGCAGTATCTACTACTAAACCCCGTTCTTTACTATAGCAGTATCTACTACTAACCCTGTTCTATAGTATCTACTACTAACCCTGTTCTATACTATAGCAGTATCTACTACTAACCCTGTTCTATAGTATCTACTACTAAACCCTGTTCTATACTATAGCAGTATCTACTACTAAACCCTGTTCTATACTATAGCAGTATCTACTACTAACCCTGTTCTATACTATAGCAGTATCTACTACTAAACCCTGTTCTATACTATAGCAGTATCTACTACTAACCCTGTTCTATACTATAGCAGTATCTACTACTAACCCTGTTCTATAGTATCTACTACTAACCCTGTTCTATACTATAGCAGTATCTACTACTAACCCTGTTCTATACTATAGTATCTACTACTAAACCCTGTTCTATACTATAGCAGTATCTACTACTAAACCCTGTTCTATACTATAGCAGTATCTACTACTAACCCTGTTCTATACTATAGCAGTATCTACTACTAACCCTGTTCTATAGTATCTACTACTAAACCCTGTTCTATACTATAGCAGTATCTACTACTAAACCCTGTTCTATACTATAGCAGTATCTACTACTAAACCCTGTTCTATACTATAGTATCTACTACTAACCCTGTTCTATACTATAGTATCTACTACTAACCCTGTTCTATAGTATAGCAGTATCTACTACTAACCCTGTTCTATACTATAGCAGTATCTACTACTAAACCCTGTTCTATACTATAGTATCTACTACTAACCCTGTTCTATACTATAGCAGTATCTACTACTAACCCTGTTCTATACTATAGCAGTATCTACTACTAAACCCTGTTCTATACTATAGTATCTAGTACTAACCCTGTTCTATACTATAGTATCTACTACTAAACCCTGTTCTATAGTATCTACTACTAAACCCTGTTCTATACTATAGCAGTATCTACTACTAACCCTGTTCTATAGTATCTACTACTAAACCCTGTTCTATACTATAGCAGTATCTACTACTAAACCCTGTTCTATACTATAGTATCTACTACTAACCCTGTTCTATACTATAGCAGTATCTACTACTAACCCTGTTCTATACTATAGCAGTATCTACTACTAACCCTGTTCTATACCCTAGTATCTACTACTAACCCTGTTCTATACTATAGCAGTATCTACTACTAACCCTGTTCTATACTATAGCAGTATCTACTACTAACCCTGTTCTATACTATAGCAGTATCTACTACTAACCCTGTTCTATAGTATAGCAGTATCTACTACTAACCCTGTTCTATACTATAGCAGTATCTACTACTAACCCTGTTCTATACTATAGTATCTACTACTAAACCCTGTTCTATACTATAGCAGTATCTACTACTAAACCCTGTTCTATACTATAGCAGTATCTACTACTAACCCTGTTCTATACTATAGCAGTATCTACTACTAACCCTGTTCTATAGTATCTACTACTAAACCTGTTCTATACTATAGCAGTATCTACTACTAAACCCTGTTCTATACTATAGCAGTATCTACTACTAAACCCTGTTCTATACTATAGTATCTACTACTAACCCTTTTCTATACTATAGTATCTACTACTAACCCTGTTCTATAGTATAGCAGTATCTACTACTAACCCTGTTCTATACTATAGCAGTATCTACTACTAAACCCTGTTCTATACTATAGTATCTACTACTAACCCTGTTCTATACTATAGCAGTATCTACTACTAACCCTGTTCTATACTATAGCAGTATCTACTACTAAACCCTGTTCTATACTATAGTATCTAGTACTAACCCTGTTCTATACTATAGTATCTACTACTAAACCCTGTTCTATAGTATCTACTACTAAACCCTGTTCTATACTATAGCAGTATCTACTACTAACCCTGTTCTATAGTATCTACTACTAAACCCTGTTCTATACTATAGCAGTATCTACTACTAAACCCTGTTCTATACTATAGTATCTACTACTAACCCTGTTCTATACTATAGCAGTATCTACTACTAACCCTGTTCTATACTATAGCAGTATCTACTACTAACCCTGTTCTATACTATAGTATCTACTACTAACCCTGTTCTATACTATAGCAGTATCTACTACTAAACCTGTTCTATACTATAGCAGTATCTACTACTAACCCTGTTCTATACTATAGCAGTATCTACTACTAACCCTGTTCTATACTATAGTATCTACTACTAAACCCTGTTCTATACTATAGTATCTACTACTAACCCAGTTCTATAGTATAGCAGTATCTACTACTAACCCTGTTCTATACTATAGTATCTACTACTAAACCCTGTTCTATACTATAGCAGTATCTACTACTAAACCCTGTTCTATACTATAGTATCTAGTACTAACCCTGTTCTATACTATAGTATCTACTACTAAACCCTGTTCTATAGTATCTACTACTAAACCCTGTTCTATACTATAGCAGTATCTACTACTAACCCTGTTCTATAGTATCTACTACTAACCCTGTTCTATACTATAGCAGTATCTACTACTAACCCTGTTCTATACTATAGTATCTACTACTAACCCTGTTCTATACTATAGCAGTATCTACTACTAACCCTGTTCTATACTATAGCAGTATCTACTACTAACCCTGTTCTATACTATAGTATCTACTACTAACCCTGTTCTATACTATAGCAGTATCTACTACTAAACCTGTTCTATACTATAGCAGTATCTACTACTAACCCTGTTCTATACTATAGCAGTATCTACTACTAACCCTGTTCTATACTATAGTATCTACTACTAAACCCTGTTCTATACTATAGTATCTACTACTAACCCAGTTCTATAGTATAGCAGTATCTACTACTAACCCTGTTCTATACTATAGTATCTACTACTAAACCCTGTTCTATACTATAGCAGTATCTACTACTAACCCTGTTCTATACTATAGCAGTATCTACTACTAACCCTGTTCTATAGTATCTACTACTAACCCTGTTCTATACTATAGCAGTATCTACTACTAACCCTGTTCTATACTATAGCAGTATCTACTACTAACCCTGTTCTATACTATAGTATCTACTACTAAACCCTGTTCTATACTATAGCAGTATCTACTACTAAACCCCGTTCTTTACTATAGCAGTATCTACTACTAACCCTGTTCTATACTATAGCAGTATCTACTACTAACCCTGTTCTATAGTATCTACTACTAAACCCTGTTCTATACTATAGCAGTATCTACTACTAAACCCTGTTCTATACTATAGCAGTATCTACTACTAAACCCTGTTCTATACTATAGTATCTACTACTAACCCTGTTCTATACTATAGTATCTACTACTAACCCTGTTCTATAGTATAGCAGTATCTACTACTAACCCTGTTCTATACTATAGTAGTATCTACTACTAAACCCTGTTCTATACTATAGTATCTAGTACTAACCCTGTTCTATACTATAGTATCTACTACTAAACCCTGTTCTATAGTATCTACTACTAAACCCTGTTCTATACTATAGCAGTATCTACTACTAACCCTGTTCTATAGTATCTACTACTAAACCCTGTTCTATACTATAGCAGTATCTACTACTAAACCCTGTTCTATACTATAGTATCTACTACTAACCCTGTTCTATACTATAGCAGTATCTGTTCTATACTATAGTATCTACTACTAACCCTTTTCTATACTATAGTATCTACTACTAAACCCTGTTCTATAGTATCTACTACTAAACCCTGTTCTATACTATAGCAGTATCTACTACTAACCCTGTTCTATAGTATCTACTACTAAACCCTGTTCTATACTATAGCAGTATCTACTACTAAACCCTGTTCTATACTATAGTATCTACTACTAACCCTGTTCTATACTATAGCAGTATCTACTACTAACCCTGTTCTATACTATAGCAGTATCTACTACTAAACCCTGTTCTATACTATAGTATCTAGTACTAACCCTGTTCTATACTATAGTATCTACTACTAAACCCTGTTCTATAGTATCTACTACTAAACCCTGTTCTATACTATAGCAGTATCTACTACTAACCCTGTTCTATAGTATCTACTACTAAACCCTGTTCTATACTATAGCAGTATCTACTACTAAACCCTGTTCTATACTATAGTATCTACTACTAACCCTGTTCTATACTATAGCAGTATCTACTACTAACCCTGTTCTATACTATAGCAGTATCTACTACTAACCCTGTTCTATACTATAGTATCTACTACTAACCCTGTTCTATACTATAGCAGTATCTACTACTAACCCTGTTCTATACTATAGCAGTATCTACTACTAACCATGTTCTATACTATAGTATCTACTACTAAACCCTGTTCTATACTATAGCAGTATCTACTACTAACCCTGTTCTATACTATAGTGTCTACTACTAACCCTGTTCTATACTATAGCAGTATCTACTACTAACCCTGTTCTATACTATAGCAGTATCTACTACTAACCCTGTTCTATACTATAGCAGTATCTACTACTAACCCTGTTCTATACTATAGTATCTACTACTAACCCTGTTCTATACTATAGCAGTATCTACTACTAACCCTGTTCTATACTATAGCAGTATCTACTACTAACCCTGTTCTATACTATAGCAGTATCTACTACTAACCCTGTTCTATACTATAGTATCTACTACTAAACCCTGTTCTATACTATAGTATCTACTACTAACCCTGTTCTATAGTATAGCAGTATCTACTACTAACCCTGTTCTATACTATAGTATCTACTACTAAACCCTGTTCTATACTATAGCAGTATCTACTACTAACCCTGTTCTATACTATAGCAGTATCTACTACTAACCCTGTTCTATAGTATCTACTACTAAGCCTGTTCTATACTATAGCAGTATCTACTACTAACCCTGTTCTATACTATAGCAGTATCTACTACTAACCCTGTTCTATACTATAGTATCTACTACTAAACCCTGTTCTATACTATAGTATCTACTACTAACCCTGTTCTTTACTATAGCAGTATCTACTACTAACCCTGTTCTATACTATAGCAGTATCTACTACTAACCCTGTTCTATAGTATCTACTACTAAACCCTGTTCTATACTATAGCAGTATCTACTACTAAACCCTGTTCTATACTATAGTATCTACTACTAACCCTTTTCTATACTATAGTATCTACTACTAACCCTGTTCTATAGTATAGCAGTATCTACTACTAACCCTGTTCTATACTATAGCAGTATCTACTACTAAACCCTGTTCTATACTATAGTATCTACTACTAACCCTGTTCTATACTATAGCAGTATCTACTACTAACCCTGTTCTATACTATAGCAGTATCTACTACTAAACCCTGTTCTATACTATAGTATCTAGTACTAACCCTGTTCTATACTATAGTATCTACTACTAAACCCTGTTCTATAGTATCTACTACTAAACCCTGTTCTATACTATAGCAGTATCTACTACTAACCCTGTTCTATAGTATCTACTACTAAACCCTGTTCTATACTATAGCAGTATCTACTACTAAACCCTGTTCTATACTATAGTATCTACTACTAACCCTGTTCTATACTATAGCAATATCTACTACTAACCCTGTTCTATACTATAGCAGTATCTACTACTAACCCTGTTCTATACTATAGTATCTACTACTAACCCTGTTCTATACTATAGCAGTATCTACTACTAACCCTGTTCTATACTATAGCAGTATCTACTACTAACCCTATTCTATACTATAGTATCTACTACTAAACCCTGTTCTATACTATAGCAGTATCTACTACTAACCCTGTTCTATACTATAGTGTCTACTACTAACCCTGTTCTATACTATAGCAGTATCTACTACTAACCCTGTTCTATACTATAGCAGTATCTACTACTAAACCCCGTTCTTTACTATAGCAGTATCTACTACTAACCCTGTTCTATACTATAGCAGTATCTACTACTAACCCTGTTCTATAGTATCTACTACTAAACCCTGTTCTATACTATAGCAGTATCTACTACTAAACCCTGTTCTATACTATAGCAGTATCTACTACTAACCCTGTTCTATACTATAGCAGTATCTACTACTAACCCTGTTCTATAGTATCTACTACTAAACCTGTTCTATACTATAGCAGTATCTACTACTAAACCCTGTTCTATACTATAGCAGTATCTACTACTAAACCCTGTTCTATACTATAGTATCTACTACTAACCCTTTTCTATACTATAGTATCTACTACTAACCCTGTTCTATAGTATAGCAGTATCTACTACTAACCCTGTTCTATACTATAGCAGTATCTACTACTAAACCCTGTTCTATACTATAGTATCTACTACTAACCCTGTTCTATACTATAGCAGTATCTACTACTAACCCTGTTCTATACTATAGCAGTATCTACTACTAAACCCTGTTCTATACTATAGTATCTAGTACTAACCCTGTTCTATACTATAGTATCTACTACTAAACCCTGTTCTATAGTATCTACTACTAAACCCTGTTCTATACTATAGCAGTATCTACTACTAACCCTGTTCTATAGTATCTACTACTAAACCCTGTTCTATACTATAGCAGTATCTACTACTAAACCCTGTTCTATACTATAGTATCTACTACTAACCCTGTTCTATACTATAGCAGTATCTACTACTAACCCTGTTCTATACTATAGCAGTATCTACTACTAACCCTGTTCTATACTATAGTATCTACTACTAACCCTGTTCTATACTATAGCAGTATCTACTACTAACCCTGTTCTATACTATAGCAGTATCTACTACTAACCCTGTTCTATACTATAGTATCTACTACTAAACCCTGTTCTATACTATAGCAGTATCTACTACTAACCCTGTTCTATACTATAGTGTCTACTACTAACCCTGTTCTATACTATAGCAGTATCTACTACTAACCCTGTTCTATACTATAGCAGTATCTACTACTAACCCTGTTCTATACTATAGCAGTATCTACTACTAACCCTGTTCTATACTATAGTATCTACTACTAACCCTGTTCTATACTATAGCAGTATCTACTACTAACCCTGTTCTATACTATAGCAGTATCTACTACTAACCCTGTTCTATACTATAGCAGTATCTACTACTAACCCTGTTCTATACTATAGTATCTACTACTAAACCCTGTTCTATACTATAGTATCTACTACTAACCCTGTTCTATACTATAGCAGTATCTACTACTAACCCTGTTCTATACTATAGCAGTATCTACTACTAACCCTGTTCTATAGTATCTACTACTAAACCTGTTCTATACTATAGCAGTATCTACTACTAAACCCTGTTCTATACTATAGCAGTATCTACTACTAAACCCTGTTCTATACTATAGTATCTACTACTAACCCTTTTCTATACTATAGTATCTACTACTAACCCTGTTCTATAGTATAGCAGTATCTACTACTAACCCTGTTCTATACTATAGCAGTATCTACTACTAAACCCTGTTCTATACTATAGTATCTACTACTAACCCTGTTCTATACTATAGCAGTATCTACTACTAACCCTGTTCTATACTATAGCAGTATCTACTACTAAACCCTGTTCTATACTATAGTATCTAGTACTAACCCTGTTCTATACTATAGTATCTACTACTAAACCCTGTTCTATAGTATCTACTACTAAACCCTGTTCTATACTATAGCAGTATCTACTACTAACCCTGTTCTATAGTATCTACTACTAAACCCTGTTCTATACTATAGCAGTATCTACTACTAAACCCTGTTCTATACTATAGTATCTACTACTAACCCTGTTCTATACTATAGCAGTATCTACTACTAACCCTGTTCTATACTATAGTATCTACTACTAACCCTGTTCTATACTATAGCAGTATCTACTACTAACCCTGTTCTATACTATAGAAGTATCTACTACTAACCCTGTTCTATACTATAGTATCTACTACTAAACCCTGTTCTATACTATAGCAGTATCTACTACTAACCCTGTTCTATACTATAGTGTCTACTACTAACCCTGTTCTATACTATAGCAGTATCTACTACTAACCCTGTTCTATACTATAGCAGTATCTACTACTAACCATGTTCTATACTATAGCAGTATCTACTACTAACCCTGTTCTATACTATAGTATCTACTACTAACCCTGTTCTATACTATAGCAGTATCTACTACTAACCCTGTTCTATACTATAGCAGTATCTACTACTAACCCTGTTCTATACTATAGCAGTATCTACTACTAACCCTGTTCTATACTATAGTATCTACTACTAAACCCTGTTCTATACTATAGTATCTACTACTAACCCTGTTCTATAGTATAGCAGTATCTACTACTAACCCTGTTCTATACTATAGTAGTATCTACTACTAAACCCTGTTCTATACTATAGTATCTACTACTAACCCTGTTCTATACTATAGCAGTATCTACTACTAAACCCTGTTCTATACTATAGTATCTAGTACTAACCCTGTTCTATACTATAGTATCTACTACTAAACCCTGTTCTATAGTATCTACTACTAAACCCTGTTCTATACTATAGCAGTATCTACTACTAACCCTGTTCTATAGTATCTACTACTAAACCCTGTTCTATACTATAGCAGTATCTACTACTAAACCCTGTTCTATACTATAGTATCTACTACTAACCCTGTTATATACTATAGCAGTATCTACTACTAACCCTGTTCTATACTATAGCAGTATCTACTACTAACCCTGTTCTATACTATAGCAGTATCTACTACTAACCCTGTTCTATACTATAGCAGTATCTACTACTAACCCTGTTCTATACTATAGCAGTATCTACTACTAACCCTGTTCTATACTATAGTATCTACTACTAAACCCTGTTCTATACTATAGTATCTACTACTAACCCTGTTCTATAGTATAGCAGTATCTACTACTAACCCTGTTCTATACTATAGTATCTACTACTAAACCCTGTTCTATACTATAGCAGTATCTACTACTAACCCTGTTCTATACTATAGCAGTATCTACTACTAACCCTGTTCTATAGTATCTACTACTAACCCTGTTCTATACTATAGCAGTATCTACTACTAACCCTGTTCTATAGTATAGCAGTATCTACTACTAACCCTGTTCTATACTATAGCAGTATCTACTACTAAACCCTGTTCTATACTATAGCAGTATCTACTACTAACCCTGTTCTATACTATAGCAGTATCTACTACTAACCCTGTTCTATAGTATCTACTACTAACCCTGTTCTATACTATAGCAGTATCTACTACTAACCCTGTTCTATACTATAGTATCTACTACTAAACCCTGTTCTATACTATAGCAGTATCTACTACTAAACCCTGTTCTATACTATAGCAGTATCTACTACTAACCCTGTTCTATACTATAGCAGTATCTACTACTAACCCTGTTCTATAGTATCTACTACTAAACCCTGTTCTATACTATAGCAGTATCTACTACTAAACCCTGTTCTATACTATAGCAGTATCTACTACTAAACCCTGTTCTATACTATAGTATCTACTACTTACCCTGTTCTATACTATAGTATCTACTACTAACCCTGTTCTATAGTATAGCAGTATCTACTACTAACCCTGTTCTATACTATAGCAGTATCTACTACTAAACCCTGTTCTATACTATAGTATCTACTACTAACCCTGTTCTATACTATAGCAGTATCTACTACTAACCCTGTTCTATACTATAGCAGTATCTACTACTAAACCCTGTTCTATACTATAGTATCTAGTACTAACCCTGTTCTATACTATAGTATCTACTACTAAACCCTGTTCTATAGTATCTACTACTAAACCCTGTTCTATACTATAGCAGTATCTACTACTAACCCTGTTCTATAGTATCTACTACTAAACCCTGTTCTATACTATAGTATCTACTACTAACCCTGTTCTATACTATAGCAGTATCTACTACTAACCCTGTTCTATACTATAGCAGTATCTACTACTAACCCTGTTCTATACCCTAGTATCTACTACTAACCCTGTTCTATACTATAGCAGTATCTACTACTAACCCTGTTCTATACTATAGCAGTATCTACTACTAACCCTGTTCTATACTATAGCAGTATCTACTACTAACCCTGTTCTATAGTATAGCAGTATCTACTACTAACCCTGTTCTATACTATAGCAGTATCTACTACTAACCCTGTTCTATACTATAGTATCTACTACTAAACCCTGTTCTATACTATAGCAGTATCTACTACTAAACCCTGTTCTATACTATAGCAGTATCTACTACTAACCCTGTTCTATACTATAGCAGTATCTACTACTAACCCTGTTCTATAGTATCTACTACTAAACCTGTTCTCTACTATAGCAGTATCTACTACTAAACCCTGTTCTATACTATAGCAGTATCTACTACTAAACCCTGTTCTATACTATAGTATCTACTACTAACCCTGTTCTATACTATAGTATCTACTACTAACCCTGTTCTATAGTATAGCAGTATCTACTACTAACCCTGTTCTATACTATAGCAGTATCTACTACTAAACCCTGTTCTATACTATAGTATCTACTACTAACCCTGTTCTATACTATAGCAGTATCTACTACTAACCCTGTTCTATACTATAGCAGTATCTACTACTAAACCCTGTTCTATACTATAGTATCTAGTACTAACCCTGTTCTATACTATAGTATCTACTACTAAACCCTGTTCTATAGTATCTACTACTAAACCCTGTTCTATACTATAGCAGTATCTACTACTAACCCTGTTCTATAGTATCTACTACTAAACCCTGTTCTATACTATAGCAGTATCTACTACTAAACCCTGTTCTATACTATAGTATCTACTACTAACCCTGTTCTATACTATAGCAGTATCTACTACTAACCCTGTTCTATACTATAGCAGTATCTACTACTAACCCTGTTCTATACTATAGTATCTACTACTAACCCTGTTCTATACTATAGCAGTATCTACTACTAACCCTGTTCTATACTATAGCAGTATCTACTACTAACCCTGTTCTATACTATAGTATCTACTACTAACCCTGTTCTATACTATAGCAGTATCTACTACTAACCCTGTTCTATACTATAGCAGTATCTACTACTAACCCTGTTCTATACTATAGTATCTACTACTAACCCTGTTCTATACTATAGCAGTATCTACTACTAACCCTGTTCTATACTATAGCAGTATCTACTACTAACCCTGTTCTATACTATAGCAGTATCTACTACTAACCCTGTTCTATAGTATCTACTACTAAACCCTGTTCTATACTATAGCAGTATCTACTACTAAACCCTGTTCTATACTATAGTATCTACTACTAACCCTGTTCTATACTATAGCAGTATCTACTACTAACCCTGTTCTATACTATAGCAGTATCTACTACTAACCCTGTTCTATACTATAGCAGTATCTACTACTAACCCTGTTCTATACTATAGCAGTATCTACTACTAACCCTGTTCTATACTATAGCAGTATCTACTACTAACCCTGTTCTATACTATAGTATCTACTACTAACCCTGTTCTATACTATAGCAGTATCTACTACTAACCCTGTTCTATACTATAGTATCTACTACTAACCCTGTTCTATACTATAGCAGTATCTACTACTAACCCTGTTCTATACTATTGCAGTATCTACTACTAACCCTGTTCTATACTATAGTATCTACTACTAAACCCTGTTCTATACTATAGTATCTAGTACTAACCCTGTTCTATACTATAGTATCTACTACTAAACCCTGTTCTATAGTATCTACTACTAAACCCTGTTCTATACTATAGCAGTATCTACTACTAACCCTGTTCTATAGTATCTACTACTAAACCCTGTTCTATACTATAGCAGTATCTACTACTAAACCCTGTTCTATACTATAGTATCTACTACTAACCCTGTTATATACTATAGCAGTATCTACTACTAACCCTGTTCTATACTATAGCAGTATCTACTACTAACCCTGTTCTATACTATAGCAGTATCTACTACTAACCCTGTTCTATACTATAGCAGTATCTACTACTAACCCTGTTCTATACTATAGCAGTATCTACTACTAACCCTGTTCTATACTATAGTATCTACTACTAAACCCTGTTCTATACTATAGTATCTACTACTAACCCTGTTCTATAGTATAGCAGTATCTACTACTAACCCTGTTCTATACTATAGTATCTACTACTAAACCCTGTTCTATACTATAGCAGTATCTACTACTAACCCTGTTCTATACTATAGCAGTATCTACTACTAACCCTGTTCTATAGTTCTACTACTAACCCTGTTCTAGCTATAGCATCTACTACTAACCCTGTTCTATAGTATAGCAGTATCTACTACTAACCCTGTTCTATACTATAGCAGTATCTACTACTAAACCCTGTTCTATACTATAGCAGTATCTACTACTAACCCTGTTCTATACTATAGCAGTATCTACTACTAAACCCTGTTCTATACTATAGTATCTACTACTAACCCTGTTCTATACTATAGCAGTATCTACTACTAACCCTGTTCTATACTATAGCAGTATCTACTACTAAACCCTGTTCTATACTATAGTATCTAGTACTAACCCTGTTCTATACTATAGTATCTACTACTAAACCCTGTTCTATAGTATCTACTACTAAACCCTGTTCTATACTATAGCAGTATCTACTACTAACCCTGTTCTATAGTATCTACTACTAAACCCTGTTCTATACTATAGTATCTACTACTAACCCTGTTCTATACTATAGCAGTATCTACTACTAACCCTGTTCTATACTATAGCAGTATCTACTACTAACCCTGTTCTATACCCTAGTATCTACTACTAACCCTGTTCTATACTATAGCAGTATCTACTACTAACCCTGTTCTATACTATAGCAGTATCTACTACTAACCCTGTTCTATACTATAGCAGTATCTACTACTAACCCTGTTCTATAGTATAGCAGTATCTACTACTAACCCTGTTCTATACTATAGCAGTATCTACTACTAACCCTGTTCTATACTATAGTATCTACTACTAAACCCTGTTCTATACTATAGCAGTATCTACTACTAAACCCTGTTCTATACTATAGCAGTATCTACTACTAACCCTGTTCTATACTATAGCAGTATCTACTACTAACCCTGTTCTGTTCTACTACTAAACCTGTTCTCTACTATAGCAGTATCTACTACTAAACCCTGTTCTATACTATAGCAGTATCTACTACTAAACCCTGTTCTATACTATAGTATCTACTACTAACCCTGTTCTATACTATAGTATCTACTACTAACCCTGTTCTATAGTATAGCAGTATCTACTACTAACCCTGTTCTATACTATAGCAGTATCTACTACTAAACCCTGTTCTATACTATAGTATCTACTACTAACCCTGTTCTATACTATAGCAGTATCTACTACTAACCCTGTTCTATACTATAGCAGTATCTACTACTAAACCCTGTTCTATACTATAGTATCTAGTACTAACCCTGTTCTATACTATAGTATCTACTACTAAACCCTGTTCTATAGTATCTACTACTAAACCCTGTTCTATACTATAGCAGTATCTACTACTAACCCTGTTCTATAGTATCTACTACTAAACCCTGTTCTATACTATAGCAGTATCTACTACTAAACCCTGTTCTATACTATAGTATCTACTACTAACCCTGTTCTATACTATAGCAGTATCTACTACTAACCCTGTTCTATACTATAGCAGTATCTACTACTAACCCTGTTCTATACTATAGTATCTACTACTAACCCTGTTCTATACTATAGCAGTATCTACTACTAACCCTGTTCTATACTATAGCAGTATCTACTACTAACCCTGTTCTATACTATAGTATCTACTACTAACCCTGTTCTATACTATAGCAGTATCTACTACTAACCCTGTTCTATACTATAGCAGTATCTACTACTAACCCTGTTCTATACTATAGTATCTACTACTAACCCTGTTCTATACTATAGCAGTATCTACTACTAACCCTGTTCTATACTATAGCAGTATCTACTACTAACCCTGTTCTATACTATAGCAGTATCTACTACTAACCCTGTTCTATAGTATCTACTACTAAACCCTGTTCTATACTATAGCAGTATCTACTACTAAACCCTGTTCTATACTATAGTATCTACTACTAACCCTGTTCTATACTATAGCAGTATCTACTACTAACCCTGTTCTATACTATAGCAGTATCTACTACTAACCCTGTTCTATACTATAGTATCTACTACTAACCCTGTTCTATACTATAGCAGTATCTACTACTAACCCTGTTCTATACTATAGCAGTATCTACTACTAACCCTGTTCTATACTATAGTATCTACTACTAACCCTGTTCTATACTATAGCAGTATCTACTACTAACCCTGTTCTATACTATAGTATCTACTACTAACCCTGTTCTATACTATAGCAGTATCTACTACTAACCCTGTTCTATACTATAGCAGTATCTACTACTAACCCTGTTCTATACTATAGTATCTACTACTAAACCCTGTTCTATACTATAGTATCTAGTACTAACCCTGTTCTATACTATAGTATCTACTACTAAACCCTGTTCTATAGTATCTACTACTAAACCCTGTTCTATACTATAGCAGTATCTACTACTAACCCTGTTCTATAGTATCTACTACTAAACCCTGTTCTATACTATAGCAGTATCTACTACTAAACCCTGTTCTATACTATAGTATCTACTACTAACCCTGTTCTATACTATAGCAGTATCTACTACTAACCCTGTTCTATACTATAGCAGTATCTACTACTAACCCTGTTCTATACTATAGCAGTATCTACTACTAACCCTGTTCTATACTATAGCAGTATCTACTACTAACCCTGTTCTATACTATAGCAGTATCTACTACTAACCCTGTTCTATACTATAGTATCTACTACTAAACCCTGTTCTATACTATAGTATCTACTACTAACCCTGTTCTATAGTATAGCAGTATCTACTACTAACCCTGTTCTATACTATAGTATCTACTACTAAACCCTGTTCTATACTATAGTATCTACTACTAACCCTGTTCTATACTATAGCAGTATCTACTACTAACCCTGTTCTATAGTATCTACTACTAACCCTGTTCTATACTATAGCAGTATCTACTACTAACCCTGTTCTATACTATAGCAGTATCTACTACTAACCCTGTTCTATACTATAGCAGTATCTACTACTAAACCCTGTTCTATACTATAGCAGTATCTACTACTAACCCTGTTCTATACTATAGCAGTATCTACTACTAACCCTGTTCTATAGTATCTACTACTAACCCTGTTCTATACTATAGCAGTATCTACTACTAACCCTGTTCTATACTATAGTATCTACTACTAAACCCTGTTCTATACTATAGCAGTATCTACTACTAAACCCTGTTCTATACTATAGCAGTATCTACTACTAACCCTGTTCTATACTATAGCAGTATCTACTACTAACCCTGTTCTATAGTATCTACTACTAAACCCTGTTCTATACTATAGCAGTATCTACTACTAAACCCTGTTCTATACTATAGCAGTATCTACTACTAAACCCTGTTCTATACTATAGTATCTACTACTTACCCTGTTCTATACTATAGTATCTACTACTAACCCTGTTCTATAGTATAGCAGTATCTACTACTAACCCTGTTCTATACTATAGCAGTATCTACTACTAAACCCTGTTCTATACTATAGCAGTATCTACTACTAACCCTGTTCTATACTATAGTATCTACTACTAACCCTGTTCTATAGTATAGCAGTATCTACTACTAACCCTGTTCTATACTATAGCAGTATCTACTACTAAACCCTGTTCTATACTATAGTATCTACTACTAACCCTGTTCTATACTATAGCAGTATCTACTACTAACCCTGTTCTATACTATAGCAGTATCTACTACTAAACCCTGTTCTATACTATAGTATCTAGTACTAACCCTGTTCTATACTATAGTATCTACTACTAAACCCTGTTCTATAGTATCTACTACTAAACCCTGTTCTATACTATAGCAGTATCTACTACTAACCCTGTTCTATAGTATCTACTACTAAACCCTGTTCTATACTATAGCAGTATCTACTACTAAACCCTGTTCTATACTATAGTATCTACTACTAACCCTGTTCTATACTATAGCAGTATCTACTACTAACCCTGTTCTATACTATAGCAGTATCTACTACTAACCCTGTTCTATACTATAGTATCTACTACTAACCCTGTTCTATACTATAGCAGTATCTACTACTAACCCTGTTCTATACTATAGCAGTATCTACTACTAACCCTGTTCTATACTATAGTATCTACTACTAACCCTGTTCTATACTATAGCAGTATCTACTACTAACCCTGTTCTATACTATAGCAGTATCTACTACTAACCCTGTTCTATACTATAGTATCTACTACTAACCCTGTTCTATACTATAGCAGTATCTACTACTAACCCTGTTCTATACTATAGCAGTATCTACTACTAACCCTGTTCTATACTATAGCAGTATCTACTACTAACCCTGTTCTATAGTATCTATCTACTAAACCCTGTTCTATACTATAGCAGTATCTACTACTAAACCCTGTTCTATACTATAGTATCTACTACTAACCCTGTTCTATACTATAGCAGTATCTACTACTAACCCTGTTCTATACTATAGCAGTATCTACTACTAACCCTGTTCTATACTATAGTATCTACTACTAACCCTGTTCTATACTATAGCAGTATCTACTACTAACCCTGTTCTATACTATAGCAGTATCTACTACTAACCCTGTTCTATACTATAGTATCTACTACTAACCCTGTTCTATACTATAGCAGTATCTACTACTAACCCTGTTCTATACTATAGTATCTACTACTAACCCTGTTCTATACTATAGCAGTATCTACTACTAACCCTGTTCTATACTATAGCAGTATCTACTACTAACCCTGTTCTATACTATAGTATCTACTACTAAACCCTGTTCTATACTATAGTATCTAGTACTAACCCTGTTCTATACTATAGTATCTACTACTAAACCCTGTTCTATAGTATCTACTACTAAACCCTGTTCTATACTATAGCAGTATCTACTACTAACCCTGTTCTATAGTATCTACTACTAAACCCTGTTCTATACTATAGCAGTATCTACTACTAAACCCTGTTCTATACTATAGTATCTACTACTAACCCTGTTATATACTATAGCAGTATCTACTACTAACCCTGTTCTATACTATAGCAGTATCTACTACTAACCCTGTTCTATACTATAGCAGTATCTACTACTAACCCTGTTCTATACTATAGCAGTATCTACTACTAACCCTGTTCTATACTATAGCAGTATCTACTACTAACCCTGTTCTATACTATAGTATCTACTACCACTAAACCCTGTTCTATACTATAGTATCTACTACTAACCCTGTTCTATAGTATAGCAGTATCTACTACTAACCCTGTTCTATACTATAGTATCTACTACTAAAGCCTGTTCTATACTATAGCAGTATCTACTACTAACCCTGTTCTATACTATAGCAGTATCTACTACTAACCCTGTTCTATAGTATCTACTACTAACCCTGTTCTATACTATAGCAGTATCTACTACTAACCCTGTTCTATAGTATAGCAGTATCTACTACTAACCCTGTTCTATACTATAGCAGTATCTACTACTAAACCCTGTTCTATACTATAGCAGTATCTACTACTAACCCTGTTCTATACTATAGCAGTATCTACTACTAACCCTGTTCTATAGTATCTACTACTAACCCTGTTCTATACTATAGCAGTATCTACTACTAACCCTGTTCTATACTATAGTATCTACTACTAAACCCTGTTCTATACTATAGCAGTATCTACTACTAAACCCTGTTCTATACTATAGCAGTATCTACTACTAACCCTGTTCTATACTATAGCAGTATCTACTACTAACCCTGTTCTATAGTATCTACTACTAAACCCTGTTCTATACTATAGCAGTATCTACTACTAAACCCTGTTCTATACTATAGCAGTATCTACTACTAAACCCTGTTCTATACTATAGTATCTACTACTTACCCTGTTCTATACTATAGTATCTACTACTAACCCTGTTCTATAGTATCAGTATCTACTACTAACCCTGTTCTATACTATAGCAGTATCTACTACTAAACCCTGTTCTATACTATAGTATCTACTACTAACCCTGTTCTATACTATAGCAGTATCTACTACTAACCCTGTTCTATACTATAGCAGTATCTACTACTAAACCCTGTTCTATACTATAGTATCTACTACTAACCCTGTTCTATACTATAGTATCTACTACTAAACCCTGTTCTATAGTATCTACTACTAAACCCTGTTCTATACTATAGCAGTATTTCTACTAACCCTGTTCTATAGTATCTACTACTAAACCCTGTTCTATACTATAGTATCTACTACTAACCCTGTTCTATACTATAGCAGTATCTACTACTAACCCTGTTCTATACTATAGCAGTATCTACTACTAACCCTGTTCTATACCCTAGTATCTACTACTAACCCTGTTCTATACTATAGCAGTATCTACTACTAACCCTGTTCTATACTATAGCAGTATCTACTACTAACCCTGTTCTATACTATAGCAGTATCTACTACTAACCCTGTTCTATAGTATAGCAGTATCTACTACTAACCCTGTTCTATACTATAGCAGTATCTACTACTAACCCTGTTCTATACTATAGTATCTACTACTAAACCCTGTTCTATACTATAGCAGTATCTACTACTAAACCCTGTTCTATACTATAGCAGTATCTACTACTAACCCTGTTCTATACTATAGTATCTACTACTAACCCTGTTCTATAGTATCTACTACTAAACCTGTTCTATACTATAGCAGTATCTACTACTAAACCCTGTTCTATACTATAGCAGTATCTACTACTAAACCCTGTTCTATACTATAGTATCTACTACTAACCCTGTTCTATACTATAGTATCTACTACTAACCCTGTTCTATAGTATAGCAGTATCTACTACTAACCCTGTTCTATACTATAGCAGTATCTACTACTAAACCCTGTTCTATACTATAGTATCTACTACTAACCCTGTTCTATACTATAGCAGTATCTACTACTAACCCTGTTCTATACTATAGCAGTATCTACTACTAAACCCTGTTCTATACTATAGTATCTAGTACTAACCCTGTTCTATACTATAGTATCTACTACTAAACCCTGTTCTATAGTATCTACTACTAAACCCTGTTCTATACTATAGCAGTATCTACTACTAACCCTGTTCTATAGTATCTACTACTAAACCCTGTTCTATACTATAGCAGTATCTACTACTAAACCCTGTTCTATACTATAGTATCTACTACTAACCCTGTTCTATACTATAGCAGTATCTACTACTAACCCTGTTCTATACTATAGCAGTATCTACTACTAACCCTGTTCTATACTATAGTATCTACTACTAACCCTGTTCTATACTATAGCAGTATCTACTACTAACCCTGTTCTATACTATAGCAGTATCTACTACTAACCCTGTTCTATACTATAGTATCTACTACTAACCCTGTTCTATACTATAGCAGTATCTACTACTAACCCTGTTCTATACTATAGCAGTATCTACTACTAACCCTGTTCTATACTATAGTATCTACTACTAACCCTGTTCTATACTATAGCAGTATCTACTACTAACCCTGTTCTATACTATAGCAGTATCTACTACTAACCCTGTTCTATACTATAGCAGTATCTACTACTAACCCTGTTCTATAGTATCTACTACTAAACCCTGTTCTATACTATAGCAGTATCTACTACTAAACCCTGTTCTATACTATAGTATCTACTACTAACCCTGTTCTATACTATAGCAGTATCTACTACTAACCCTGTTCTATACTATAGCAGTATCTACTACTAACCCTGTTCTATACTATAGTATCTACTACTAACCCTGTTCTATACTATAGCAGTATCTACTACTAACCCTGTTCTATACTATAGCAGTATCTACTACTAACCCTGTTCTATACTATAGTATCTACTACTAACCCTGTTCTATACTATAGCAGTATCTACTACTAACCCTGTTCTATACTATAGTATCTACTACTAACCCTGTTCTATACTATAGCAGTATCTACTACTAACCCTGTTCTATAGTATCTACTACTAACCCTGTTCTATACTATAGCAGTAACTACTACTAACCCTGTTCTATACTATAGTATCTACTACTAAACCTGTTCTATAGTATCTACTACTAACCCTGTTCTATACTATAGCAGTATCTACTACTAACCCTGTTCTATACTATAGTATCTACTACTAACCCGGTTCTATACTATAGTATCTACTACTAACCCTGTTCTATACTATAGTATCTACTACTAACCCTGTTCTATAGTATAGCAGTATCTACTACTAACCCTGTTCTATACTATAGCAGTATCTACTACTAACCCTGTTCTATAGTATCTACTACTAACCCTGTTCTATACTATAGCAGTATCTACTACTAACCCTGTTCTATACTATAGTATCTACTACTAACCCTGTTCTATACTATAGCAGTATCTACTACTAACCCTGTTCTATACTATAGCAGTATCTACTACTAACCCTGTTCTATACTATAGTATCTACTACTAACCCTGTTCTATACTATAGCAGTATCTACTACTAACCCTGTTCTATACTATAGTATCTACTACTAACCCTGTTCTATACTATAGCAGTATCTACTACTAACCCTGTTCTATAGTATCTACTACTAACCCTGTTCTATACTATAGCAGTAACTACTACTAACCCTGTTCTATACTATAGTATCTACTACTAAACCTGTTCTATAGTATCTACTACTAACCCTGTTCTATACTATAGCAGTATCTACTACTAACCCTGTTCTATACTATAGTATCTACTACTAACCCGGTTCTATACTATAGTATCTACTACTAACCCTGTTCTATACTATAGTATCTACTACTAACCCTGTTCTATAGTATAGCAGTATCTACTACTAACCCTGTTCTATACTATAGCAGTATCTACTACTAACCCTGTTCTATAGTATCTACTACTAACCCTGTTCTATACTATAGCAGTATCTACTACTAACCCTGTTCTATACTATAGTATCTACTACTAACCCTGTTCTATAGTATAGCAGTATCTACTACTAACCCTGTTCTATACTATAGCAGTATCTACTACTAACCCTGTTCTATAGTATCTACTACTAACCCTGTTCTATACTATAGCAGTATCTACTACTAACCCTGTTCTATACTATAGCAGTATCTACTACTAACCCTGTTCTATAGTATCTACTACTAACCCTTTTCTATACTATAGTATCTACTACTAACCCTGTTCTATACTATAGCAGTATCTACTACTAACCCTGTTCTATACTATAGCAGTATCTACTACTAACCCTGTTCTATACTATAGTATCTACTACTAAACCCTGTTCTATACTATAGCAGTATCTACTACTAACCCTGTTCTATACTATAGTATCTACTACTAACCCTGTTCTATACTATAGCAGTATCTACTACTAACCCTGTTCTATAGTATCTACTACTAACCCTGTTCTATACTATAGCAGTATATACTACTAACCCTGTTCTATACTATAGCAGTATCTACTACTAAACCCTGTTCTATACTATAGTACTATGGGGTGGAGGTACTATGGAGAAGAGATACTATGGAGAAGAGATACTATGGAGAAGAGATACTATGGAGAAGAGATACTATGGAGAAGAGATACTATGGAGAAGAGATACAATGGGGTGGAGATACTATGGAGAAGAGATACTATGGAGAAGAGATACTATGGGGAAGAGATACTATGGGGAAGAGATACTATGGAGAAGAGATACTATGGGGTGGAGATACTATGGGGAAGAGATACTATGGAGAAGAGATACTATGGAGAAGAGATACTATGGGGAAGAGATACTATGGGGAAGAGATACTATGGAGAAGAGATACTATGGAGAAGAGATACTATGGAGAAGAGATACTATGGGGTGGAGATACTATGGAGAAGAGATACTATGGAGAAGATATACTATGGAGAAGAGATACTATGGAGAAGAGATACTATGGGGAAGAGATACTATGGAGAAGAGATACTATGGAGAAGAGATACTATGGGGAAGAGATACTATGGGGAAGAGATACTATGGAGAAGAGATACTATGGGGTGGAGATACTATGGAGAAGAGATACTATGGGGTGGAGATACTATGGAGAAAAGATACTATGGGGTGGAGATACTATGGAGAAGAGATACTATGGAGAAGAGATACTATGGGGTGGAGATACTATGTAGAAGAGATACTATGGGGTGGAGATACTATGGAGAAGAGATACTATGGAGAAGAGATAATATGGGGTGGAGATACTATGGAGAAGAGATACTATGGAGAAGAGATATTATGGGGAAGAGATACTATGGAGAAGAGATACTATGGGGAAGAGATACTATGGAGAAGAGATACTATGGGGAAGAGATACTATGGAGAAGAGATACTATGGAGAAGAGATACTATGGGGAAAAGATACTATGGAGAAGAGATACTATGGAGAAGAGATACTATGGGGAAAAGATACTATGGAGAAGATATACTATGGGGAAGAGATACTATGGGGAAGAGACACTATGGAGAAGAGATACTATGGGGAAGAGATACTATGGGGAAGAGATACTATGGGGAAGAGATACTATGGAGAAGAGATACTATGGGGAAGAGATACTATGGGGAAGAGATACTATGGAGAAGACATACTATGGGGAAGATATACTATGGAGAAGAGATACTATGGAGAAGAGATACTATGGGGAAGAGATACTATGGGGAAGAGATACTATGGGGAAGAGATACTATGGAGAAGAGATACTATGGGGAAGAGATACTATGGAGAAGAGATACTATGGAGAAGAGATACTATGGGGAAGAGATACTATGGGGAAGAGATACTATGGGGAAGAGATACTATGGAGAAGACATACTATGGGGAAGAGATACTATGGAGAAGAGATACTATGGGGAAGAGATACTATGGAGAAGAGATACTATGGAGAAGAGATACTATGGGGAAGAGATACTATGGAGAAGAGATACTATGGGGAAGAGATACTATGGATAAGAGATACTATGGGGAAGAGATACTATGGGGAAGAGATACTATGGGGAAGAGATACTATGTAGAAGACATACTATGGGGTGGAGATACTATGGGGAAGAGATACTATGTAGAAGACATACTATGGAGAAGAGATACTATGGGGAAGAGATACTATGGAGAAGAGATACTATGGGGAAGAGATACTATGGAGAAGATATACTATGGAGAAGAGATACTATGGAGAAGAGATACTATGGAGAAGAGATACTATGGAGAAGAGATACTATGGGGAAGAGATACTATGGAGAAGAGATACTATGGGGTGGATATACTATGGAGAAGAGATACTATGGGGAAGAGATACTATGGAGAAGAGATACTATGGGGAAGAGATACTATGGGGAAGAGATACTATGTAGAAGACATACTATGGGGTGGAGATACTATGGGGAAGAGATACTATGTAGAAGACATACTATGGGGTGGAGATACTATGGGGAAGAGATACTATGTAGAAGACATACTATGGGGAAGAGATACTATGTAGAAGACATACTATGGGGTGGAGATACTATGGGGAAGAGATACTATGTAGAAGACATACTATGGGGTGGAGATACTATGGGGAAGAGATACTATGGAGAAGAGATACTATGGGGAAGAGATACTATGTAGAAGACATACTATGGGGTGGAGATACTATGGGGAAGAGATACTATGTAGAAGACATACTATGGGGAAGAGATACTATGTAGAAGACATACTATGGGGCGGAGGGGTCTGAACATGTCTGTAAATATCATAATAATAACAACACAATAGATATGGTATGCTCTGTGTTGAAGACTTGTTGAACAGAAATACTTCTCCAACGTTAACATTATGTCTGTTTTATGACTTCTATCTCTCAGGGGATGACACACACAGCATATTGTCCCTCCTCTTCCCTGCTGCAGTTGTTTGTGTGTAACTAATGGGATAACCACACCAAGCAATGCCTAAAATTGACTTTTGTTTTCCTGCAGCAGATGCAGTGTGTCTGTGTACACAGAGTGCTGGTGGTGTGGAGGTTGGGCACACAATTATATGAGTCATAAATGTGATGCTCTCTCTCTCTTCCCACTCGTATCATAAACGAAAAGAGCAATGAACATGAAATTTTACCTTTTCCTCTCGATATCTCACTCTTCACAGTCTCTGCTCTCTACATCTGCTTAACTGCCCCTCTCTTCTCTCTCTCTCTATCTGTCCATCTTTTCTTCTTCTCTCTATCTGTTCATCTCTTCTTCTCTCTGTATGTCCATCTCTTCTCTCTCTCTCTCTATCTGGCCATCTCTTCTTCTTCTCTCTGTATGTCCATCTCTTCTCTCTCTCTCTCTCTATCTGCCCATCTCTTCTTCTTCTCTCTGTATGTCCATCTCTTCTCTCTCTCTCTATCTGTCCATCTCTTCTTTTCTCTCTGTATGTCCATCTCTTCTCTATCTGTCCATCTCTCCTTCTTCTCCCTTTGTCTGGCCATCTCTTCTTCTTCTCTCTGTATGTCCATCTCTTCTCTCTCTCTCTCTCTATCTGTCCATCTCTTCTTCTCTCTCTGTATATCCATCTCTTCTCTATCTGTCCATCTCTCCTTCTTCTCCCTTTGTCTGGCCATCTCTTCTTCTCTCTGTATGTCCATCTCTTCTCTCTCTCTCTCTATCTGCCCACCTCTTCTTCTTCTCTATCTGCCCATCTCTTCTTCTTCTCTATCTGCCCATCTGTTCTTCTTCTCTATCTGCCCACCTCTTCTTCTGCTCTATCTGCCCACCTCTTCTTCTTCTCTATCTGCCCACCTCTTCTTCTTCTCTATCTGCCCATCTCTTCTTCTCTCTCTTGTTCTTAATAAACAAATAAAGTGCAAGAAACCTGAAAGCTTGTATACCTAACTCCGTAGAGACCAAGTGATTTCCAGAGTTAAGACAGGGGCTGGTATAGCTGTAGTTTAGTAAAGATGTTAGGAACAGAGGGACTTTTTATAAAAGGGCTTTAGAAATGAAAACATAACAATGTACAGCATCAACCTGACATAAGCGAGAGGCAGGAACAAATTTCTATTGAAGAAGCCCATTTATATTGTCAGCTTTTTGACTAATTCATCAGTCTGATATTTAAAAGACAGCTTTTGGTCCAGATCTCCATTTGTAAGCAAGGACACGGTCCAAATTTCATGGAGTTCAAGTGGGAAGTTTACATCCACTCAGGTTGGAGTCATTAAAACTGTTTTTTGAACCACTCCACAAATGTCTTGTTAACAAACTATAGTTTTGTCAAGTCGGTTAAGACATCTACTTTGTTCATGACAAACAATTTTTTGAACAATTGCTAACAGACAGATTATTTCACTTATAATTCATTATATTACAATTCCAGAGGGTCAGAAGTTTAAATACACTAAATTGACTGTGCCTTTAAACAGCTTGGAAAGATCCAGATTATGAATTCATGGCTTTAGAAGCTTCTGATAGGCTAATTGACATCATTTGAGTCAATTGGAGGTTTACCTGTGGATGTATTTCAAGGCCTACCTTCAAACTCAGTGCCTCTTTGCTTGACATCATGAGAAAATCAAAAGAAATCAGCCAAGTCCCAAGAAACAAAATGTAGATCTCGACAAGTTTGGTTCATTCTTGGGAGCAATTTCCAAATGCCTGAAGGTACCACGTTCATCTGTACAAACAATAGTATGCAAGTATAAACACCATGGGACCACGCAGCCGTCATACCGCTCAGGAAGGAGACGCGTTCTGTCTCCTAGAGATGAACGTACTTTGGTGCAAAAAGTGGAAATCAATCCCAGAACAACAGCAAAGGACCTTGTGAAGATGCTGGAGGAAACAGATACAAAAGTATCTATATCCACAGTAAAACGAGTCTTATATCGACATAACCTGAAAGGTCATTCAGCAAGGAAGAAGCCACTGCTCCAAAACCGCCATAAAAAAGCCAGACTAGTTTGCAACTGCACATGGGGACTAAGATCGTACTTTTTGGAGAAATGTCCTCTGGTCTGAGGAAACAAAAATAGAACTGTTTGGCCATAATGACCATCGTTATGTTTGGAGGAAAAAGGGGGAGGCTTGCAAGCCGAAGTCTTGCAAGCCGAAGAACACCATCCCAACCGTGAAGCACGGGGGTGGCAGCATCATGTTGTGGGGGTGCATTGCTGCAGGAGGGACTGGTGCACTTCACAAAATAGATGGCTTCATGAGTCAGGAAAATTATGTGGATATATTGAAGTAACATCTCAAGACATCAGTCAGGAAGTTAAAGCTTGGTCGCGAATGGGTCTTCCAAATGGACAATGACCCCAAGCATACTTCCAAAGTTGTGGCAAAATGGCTTAAGGACAACAAAGTCAAGGTATTGGAGTGGCCATCACAAAGCCCTGACCTTAATCGAATGGAAACAATTGTGGGCAGAACTGAAAAAGTGTGTGAAAACAATGGGGCCTACAAACCTGACTCAGTTACACCAGCTCTGTCAGGGGGCCTACAAACCTGACTCAGTTACACACGCTCTGTCAGGAGGAATGGGCCAAAATTCACCCAATGTATTGTGGGATGCTTGTGGAAGGCTGCCCAAAGGTTTTGACCCAAGTTAAACCTCTTTGGGATAGGGGGCATTATTTTCACATCTGGATGAAAAGCGTGCCCAAAGTAAACTGCCTGCTACTCAGGCCCACAATCAAGGATATGCATATAATTGGTAGATTTGGATAGAAAACACTCCAACGTTTCTAAAGCTGCATTATGTCTGTGAGTATAACAGAACTTATTTGGCAGGCGAAACCCAGAGGGCAAACCATCCAGGAAAAAAACATTGAGGTTTTCTATACGGTTTCTATGGGGAACTAGAGTTTTGAGCCACCTGGTTGCAGTTCCTATGACTTCCACTAGATGTCAACAGTCTTTAGAAATTGGATGATGTTTTTCCTTTGAGAAATTAAGAAGTAGCCCTTTCCTTTCTGAGTGTCAAGCCAAGTGTACTCTTTTGTTTTTTGCGCGCTCCAGGTCACGTTGATTTTATCGGCTATTGAACACAGTATATTCCGTCTTAAATTTTATAGATTATTTATGTTTTAGGATACCTAAAGTTGGATTACGAAAGTTGTTTGAAATGTTTGGAACAAGTTTACAGGTAACTTATTAGATAATTTGTAGTCATGTTGGGCGAGTTGGAACCGACGTATTTCTGAATCAAACGCGCCAAATAAATGGACATTTTGGGGATATTAAGATGGAGTTTATCGGAAAAAATGACCATTTGTGATGTTTCTGGGACATATTGGAGTGCCAACAGAAGAAGATATTCATAGGTAAGGCATTAATTATGTCGTTATAACTGACTTACGTCTCACCTGCTTGATTGAAATATGATTTCATGTGTTTGTATGGTTAGGTGCTGTCCTCAGATAATCGCATGCTTTGCTTTCGCTGTAAAGCCTTTTTGAAATCTGACACAGTGGCAACAAGAAGTTAACCTCTCTGAGACGGATACGTGTCAGATTTTCAAAAAGGCTTTTCGGCGAAAGCAACTGACTTTAAATGTACTTGGCTAAGGTGTATGTAAACTTCCAACTGACTTTAAATGTACTTGGCTAAGGTGTATGTAAACTTCCAACTGACTTTAAATGTACTTGGCTAAGGTGTATGTAAACTTCCAACTGACTTTAAATGTACTTGGCTAAGGTGTATGTAAACTTCCAACTGACTTTAAATGTACTTGGCTAAGGTGTATGTAAACTTCCAACTGACTTTAAATGTACTTGGCTAAGGTGTATGTAAACTTCCAACTGACTTTAAATGTAAACTTCCAACTTGGCTTGGCTAAGGTGTATGTAAACTTCCAACTGACTTTAAATGTACTTGGCTAAGGTGTATGTAAACTTCCAACTGACTTTAAATGTACTTGGCTAAGGTGTATGTAAACTTCCAACTGACTTTAAATGTACTTGGCTAAGGTGTATGTAAACTTCCAACTGACTTTAAATGTACTTGGCTAAGGTGTATGTAAACTTCCAACTGACTTTAAATGTACTTGGCTAAGGTGTATGTAAACTTCCAACTGACTTTAAATGTACTTGGCTAAGGTGTATGTAAACTTTAAATGTACCAAACTGACTTTAAATGTACTTGGCTAAGGTGTATGTAAACTTCCAACTGACTTTAAATGTACTTGGCTAAGGTGTATGTAAACTTCCAACTGACTTTAAATGTACTTGGCTAAGGTGTATGTAAACTTCCAACTGACTTTAAATGTACTTGGCTAAGGTGTATGTAAACTTCCAACTGACTTTAAATGTACTTGGCTAAGGTGTATGTAAACTTCCAACTTCATGATTAAATAATCTGAGTTATTGGTATACGTTCTAGAGAACAACATGCCTTTGGAAAGTTTTCAGATACCTTGGCTTGTTCCTCATTTTGTTACGTTACAGCCTTATTCTACAATGGATTTAATTAACACGTTTCCTCATCAATGTACACACAATACCCCGTAGTGACATCACAATACCCCGTAGTGACATCACAATACCCCATAATGACATCACAATACCCCATAATGACATCACAATACCCCATAATGACAATGTGAAAACAGGTTTTTAGGAATGCTTGGAAATAACTTATTTACACACACCTGTCTATATAAGGTCCCACAGCTGACAGTGCATGTCAGAGCAAAAACCAAAGCCATGAGGTTGAAGGAAATGTCCGTAGTGCTCCGAGACAGGATTGTGTTGAGTCACAGATCTGGGGAAGGGTACCAATACTTTTCTGCAGCATGGAATGTCCCCAAGAACACAGTGGCCTCCATCATTCTTAAATGTAAAAAGTTCTGAACCACCCAGACTCTTCTTAGAGCTGGCCACCCGGCCAAACTGAGCTAACGGGGGAGAAGGGCCTTCGTTAGGGAGGTAATCAAGAACCTGATGGTTTTTCCTGGTTTTGACCAATCTGCCTACCCTGACCCCAAGCTTCCCTGCCGTTCTGTACCTTGCCATACCATACTGGATTATTGACCCCTGCCTTCTCTGACCCTGAGACTGCCTTCTCTGACCCTGAGACTGCCTGCCTGAGACTGCCTTCTCTGACCCTGAGACTGCCTGCCTGAGACTGCCTTCTCTGACCCTGAGACTGCCTTCTCTGACCCAGAGACTGCCTTCTCTGACCCCGAGACTGCCTTCTCTGACCCTGAGACTGCCTTCTCTGACCCCGAGACTGCCTTCTCTGACCCCGAGACTGCCTTTTCTGACCCTGAGACTGCCTTCTCTGACCCTGAGACTGCCTTCTCTGACCCTGAGACTGCCTTCTCTGACCCTGAGACTGCCTTCTCTGACCCTGAGACTGCCTGCCGTTCTGAACCTTTTGCACCCTATCTAGATTACTGACCTCTGCCTGTCCTTGACCTGTCGTTTTGCCTGCCCCTGTTCTAGTAACAAACTTTTACTTCAACACTGTCTACATCATACCTGAAACATGATTGCTGTGGGGATGTTTGTCAGTGGCAGAGACTGGGAGACTAGTCAGGATCAAGGTAAAGATGAACGGGGAAAGTACAGAGATCCTTGATGAAAACCTGCTCTAGAGCGCTCGGGAACTCAGACTGGGTTCACCTTCACAGGTTCACCAAATACAGGTGTGCCAAGCTTGTAAGCGCCATATCCAAGAAGATTCAAATATGTAATCACTGACAAAGGTGCATCAACAAAGGGTTTGAATACTTTTCTAAATGTGATATTTCAGTTTTTCTTTGTCCTTATAGGGTATTGTGTGTAGACTGATGAGGGGGGGGGGAAACAATTTAATCCATTTTAGAAAAAGGCTGTAACGTACAAATAGAGTCATGACATTTGGTCAGCTGGGTGACATTAAATGTTAAAGGTAAAGAAGCTCCGCCCACTCACCGGCTGGCCAATCCGGTCCAGGTTATCCAGGAAGTATTTCACCGACTCACTCTGTGAACAGGAAGAGACAACACTCTTCCCAAGGAAATAACTGTCGGTCTCACATTTAATTGACCGTTTATTAAAATGAACACAATTATTATCTCCTGGCTTCCAAAAACAGCCATCAAGCCACTGATGCTTTGGAACATCTACACTTAAACAAGTCTAATAACTCCATGTAATATAGTCTACCTACACCATCACAATAAATCCATGTAATATAGTCTACACCATCACAATAAATCCATGTAATATAGTCTACACCATCACAATAAATCCATGTAATATAGTCTACCTACACCATCACAATAAATCCATGTAATATAGTCTACACCATCACAATAAATCCATGTAATATAGTCTACACCTTCACAATAAATCCATGTAATATAGTCTACACCTTCACAATAAATCCATGTAATATAGTCTACACCTTCACAATAAATCCATGTAATATAGTCTACACCTTCACAATAAATCCATGTAATATAGTCTACACCTTCACAATAAATCCATGTAATATAGTCTACACCTTCACAATAAATCCATGTAATATAGTCTACACCTTCACAATAAATCCATGTAATATAGTCTACACCATCACAATAAATCCATGTAATATAGTCTACACCTTCACAATAAATCCATGTAATATAGTCTACACCATCACAATAAATCCATGTAATATAGTCTACACCTTCACAATAAATCCATGTAATATAGTCTACCTACACCTTCACAATAAATCCATGTAATATAGTCTACACCATCACAATAAATCCATGTAATATAGTCTACACCATCACAATAAATCCATGTAATATAGTCTACCTACACCATCACAATAAATCCATGTAATATAGTCTACCTACACCATCACAATAAATCCATGTAATATAGTCTACCTACACCATCACAATAAATCCATGTAATATAGTCTACCTACACCTTCACAATAAATCCATGTAATATAGTCTACCTACACCATCACAATAAATCCATGTAATATAGTCTACCTACACCATCACAATAAATCCATGTAATATAGTCTACCTACACCTTCACAATAAATCCATGTAATATAGTCTACACCATCACAATAAATCCATGTAATATAGTCTACCTACACCTTCACAATAAATCCATGTAATATAGTCTACACCATCACAATAAATCCATGTAATATAGTCTACACCTTCACAATAAATCCATGTAATATAGTCTACACCATCACAATAAATCCATGTAATATAGTCTACACCTTCACAATAAATCCATGTAATATAGTCTACACCTTCACAATAAATCCATGTAATATAGTCTACACCTTCACAATAAATCCATGTAATATAGTCTACACCATCACAATAAATCCATGTAATATAGTCTACCTACACCTTCACAATAAACCCATGTAATATAGTCTACACCTTCACAATAAATCCATGTAATATAGTCTACACCTTCACAATAAATCCATGTAATATAGTCTACACCATCACAATAAATCCATGTAATATAGTCTACACCTTCACAATAAATCCATGTAATATAGTCTACACCTTCACAATAAATCCATGTAATATAGTCTACACCATCACAATAAATCCATATAATATAGTCTACCTACACCATCACAATAAATCCATGTAATATAGTCTACACCTTCACAATAAATCCATTATTTATTTTAGACAGGTCTAAAGAAACACGATATGAAGAAAATGTAGTTTATTTCCGAAGAACAGACTCTGAGTTGTCCTTGTGTTAGGTCCTGATCTGCCTATGCCAAATGGCTGTGTTCATTTAACAGACAAGATTTGATTCCATGGCATTATTTTATATTATTGTATAGTATGAGGAATACAATTGAACAAAGATGAATAAAATAGACAGGATATTTTCTCCAAAAGATTTGAGGGCTATTCACATGCAGCTATTCTGTGTTGAGCGATTAACAAGCAGGTACTCTTATATGCTTCATGTAGAGTTATTAATGTAACTTAAGTTACAAATGTTGGGCTCCATGTTTTGGTTTTGATATGTTTTGAATATCAAATCAATGCTCCAAAAACAACAGGTGACAAACATTTCACCTCACAGTGACTTACTTACAAGCCCTTAACCCACAATGCATTTCACCTCACAGTGACTTACTGACAAGCCCTTAACCCACAATGCATTTCACCTCACAGTGACTTACTGACAAGCCCTTAACCCACAATGCATTTCACCTCACAGTGACTTACTGACAAGCCCTTAACCCGCAATGCATTTCACCTTACAGTGACTTACTTACAAGCCCTTAACCCGCAATGCATTTCACCTCACAGTGACTTACTGACAAGCCCTTTACCCGCAATGCATTTCACCTTACAGTGACTTACTGACAAGCCCTTTACCCGCAATGCATTTCACCTTACAGTGACTTACTTACAAGCCCTTAACCCACAATGCATTTCACCTCACAGTGACTTACTGACAAGCCCTTAACCCGCAATGCATTTCACCTCACAGTGACTTACTTACAAGCCCTTAAACCGCAATGCATTTCACCTCACAGTGACTTACAAAGCCCTTAACCCACAATGCATTTCACCTCACAGTGACTTACTTACAAGCCCTTAAACCGCAATGCATTTCACCTCACAGTGACTTACTTACAAGCCCTTAAACCCAATGCATTTCACCTCACAGTGACTTACTTACAAGCCCTTAACCCACAATGCATTTCACCTCACAGTGACTTACTTACAAGCCCTTAAACCGCAATGCATTTCACCTCACAGTGACTTACTGACAAGCCCTTAACCCGCAATGCATTTCACCTCACAGTGACTTACTTACAAGCCCTTAAACCGCAATGCATTTCACCTCACAGTGACTTACTTACAAGCCCTTAACCCACAATGCATTTCACCTCACAGTGACTTACTTACAAGCCCTTAAACCGCAATGCATTTCACCTCACAGTGACTTACTGACAAGCCCTTAACCCACAATGCATTTCACCTCACAGTGACTTACTTACAAGCCCTTAACCCGCAATGCATTTCACCTTACAGTGACTTACTTACAAGCCCTTAACCCGCAATGCATTTCACCTTACAGTGACTTACTTACAAGCCCTTAACCCGCAATGCATTTCACCTTACAGTGACTTACTGACAAGCCCTTAACCCACAATGCATTTCACCTCACAGTGACTTACTGACAAGCCCTTAACCCGCAATGCATTTCACCTCACAGTGACTTACTTACAAGCCCTTAAACCGCAATGCATTTCACCTCACAGTGACTTACTTACAAGCCCTTAACCCACAATGCATTTCACCTCACAGTGACTTACTTACAAGCCCTTAAACCGCAATGCATTTCACCTCACAGTGACTTACTGACAAGCCCTTAACCCACAATGCATTTCACCTCACAGTGACTTACTTACAAGCCCTTAACCCGCAATGCATTTCACCTCACAGTGACTTACTGACAAGCCCTTAACCCACAATGCATTTCACCTTACAGTGACTTACTTACAAGCCCTTAACCCACAATGCATTTCACCTCACAGTGACTTACTTACAAGCCCTTAACCCGCAATGCATTTCACCTTACAGTGACTTACTTACAAGCCCTTAACCCGCAATGCATTTCACCTCACAGTGACTTACTTACAAGCCCTTAACCCGCAATGCATTTCACCTCACAGTGACTTACTTACAAGCCCTTAACCCGCAATGCATTTCACCTTATAGTGACTTACTTACAAGCCCTTAACCCACAATGCATTTCACCTCACAGTGACTTACTTACAAGCCCTTAATTAACCCGCAATGCATTTCACCTCACAGTGACTTACTGACAAGCCCTTAACCCACAATGCATTTCACCTTACAGTGACTTACTTAAAAGCCCTTAACCCACAATGCATTTCACCTCACAGTGACTTACTTACAAGCCCTTAACTCACAATGCATTTCACCTTACAGTGACTTACTGACAAGCCCTTAACCCACAATGCATTTCACCTCACAGTGACTTACTTACAAGCCCTTAACCCGCAATGCATTTCATCTCACAGTGACTTACTTACAAGCCCTTAAACCGCAATGCATTTCACCTCACAGTGACTTACTGACAAGCCCTTAACCCACAATGCATTTCACCTCACAGTGACTTACTGACAAGCCCTTAACCCACAATGCATTTCACCTTACAGTGACTTACTTACAAGCCCTTAACCCACAATGCATTTCACCTCACAGTGACTTACTTACAAGCCCTTAACCCGCAATGCATTTCACCTTACAGTGACTTACTTACAAGCCCTTAACCCGCAATGCATTTCACCTCACAGTGACTTACTTACAAGCCCTTAACCCGCAATGCATTTCACCTCACAGTGACTTACTTACAAGCCCTTAACCCGCAATGCATTTCACCTTATAGTGACTTACTTACAAGCCCTTAAACCGCAATGCATTTCACCTCACAGTGACTTACTGACAAGCCCTTAACCCGCAATGCATTTCACCTCACAGTGACTTACTTACAAGCCCTTAAACCGCAATGCATTTCACCTCACAGTGACTTACTTACAAGCCCTTAACCCACAATGCATTTCACCTCACAGTGACTTACTTACAAGCCCTTAAACCGCAATGCATTTCACCTCACAGTGACTTACTGACAAGCCCTTAACCCACAATGCATTTCACCTCACAGTGACTTACTTACAAGCCCTTAACCCGCAATGCATTTCACCTTACAGTGACTTACTTACAAGCCCTTAACCCACAATGCATTTCACCTCACAGTGACTTACTTACAAGCCCTTAACCCGCAATGCATTTCACCTTACAGTGACTTACTGACAAGCCCTTAACCCACAATGCATTTCACCTCACAGTGACTTACTGACAAGCCCTTAACCCGCAATGCATTTCACCTCACAGTGACTTACTGACAAGCCCTTAACCCGCAATGCATTTCACCTCACAGTGACTTACTGACAAGCCCTTAACCCACAATGCATTTCACCTCACAGTGACTTACTGACAAGCCCCGCAATGCATTTCACCTCACAGTGACTTACTGACAAGCCCTTAACCCACAATGCATTTCACCTCACAGTGACTTACTGACAAGCCCTTAACCCGCAATGCATTTCACCTCACAGTGACTTACTTACAAGCCCTTAACCCACAATGCATTTCACCTTACAGTGACTTACTTACAAGCCCTTAACCCACAATGCATTTCACCTCACAGTGACTTACTTACAAGCCCTTAACCCGCAATGCATTTCACCTTACAGTGACTTACTGACAAGCCCTTAACCCGCAATGCATTTCACCTCACAGTGACTTACTGACAAGCCCTTAACCCGCAATGCATTTCACCTCACAGTGACTTACTTACAAGCCCTTAACCCGCAATGCATTTCACCTTATAGTGACTTACTTACAAGCCCTTAACCCACAATGCATTTCACCTCACAGTGACTTACTTACAAGCCCTTAATTAACCCGCAATGCATTTCACCTCACAGTGACTTACTGACAAGCCCTTAACCCACAATGCATTTCACCTTACAGTGACTTACTTAAAAGCCCTTAACCCACAATGCATTTCACCTCACAGTGACTTACTTACAAGCCCTTAACTCACAATGCATTTCACCTTACAGTGACTTACTGACAAGCCCTTAACCCACAATGCATTTCACCTCACAGTGACTTACTTACAAGCCCTTAACCCGCAGTGCATTTCATCTCACAGTGACTTACTTACAAGCCCTTAAACCGCAATGCATTTCACCTCACAGTGACTTACTGACAAGCCCTTAACCCACAATGCATTTCACCTCACAGTGACTTACTGACAAGCCCTTAACCCACAATGCATTTCACCTTACAGTGACTTACTCACAAGCCCTTAACCCACAATGCATTTCACCTTACAGTGACTTACTTACAAGCCCTTAACCCGCAATGCATTTCACCTCACAGTGACTTACTTACAAGCCCTTAACCCGCAATGCATTTCACCTCACAGTGACTTACTTACAAGCCCTTAACCCGCAATGCATTTCACCTTATAGTGACTTACTTACAAGCCCTTAACCCACAATGCATTTCACCTCACAGTGACTTACTTACAAGCCCTTAATTAACCCGCAATGCATTTCACCTCACAGTGACTTACTGACAAGCCCTTAACCCACAATGCATTTCACCTTACAGTGACTTACTTAAAGCCCTTAACCCACAATGCATTTCACCTCACAGTGACTTACTTACAAGCCCTTAACTCACAATGCATTTCACCTTACAGTGACTTACTGACAAGCCCTTAACCCACAATGCATTTCACCTGGAGTGACTTACTTACAAGCCCTTAACCCGCAATGCATTTCATCTCACAGTGACTTACTTACAAGCCCTTAAACCGTCAATGCATTTCACCTATACAGTGACTTACTGACAGAGTCAACCCACAATGCTTTCACCTCACAGTGACTTACTGACAAGCCAACCCACAATGCATTTCACCTTACAGTGACTTACTTACAAGCCCTTAACCCACAATGCATTTCACCACAGTGACTTACTTACAAGCCAACCCGCAATGCATTTCACCTTACAGTGACTTACTTACAAGCCCTTAACCCGCAATGCATTTCACCTCACAGTGACTTACTTACAAGCCCTTAACCCGCAATGCATTTCACCTCACAGTGACTTACTTACAAGCCCTTAACCCGCAATGCATTTCACCTTATAGTGACTTACTTACAAGCCCTTAACCCACAATGCATTTCACCTCACAGTGACTTACTTACAAGCCCTTAATTAACCCGAATCATTTCACCTCACAGTGACTTACTGACAAGCCCTTAACCCACAATGCATTTCACCTTACAGTGACTTACTTAAAGTTAACCCACAATGCATTTCACCTCACAGTGACTTACTCACAAGCCCTTAACTCACAATGCATTTCACCTTACAGTGACTTACTGACAAGCCCTTAACCCACAATGCATTTCACCTCACAGTGACTTACTTACAAGTCAACCCGGAGGCATTTCATCTCACAGTGACTTACTTACAAGCCCTTAACCCACAATGCATTTCACCTACAGTGACTTACTTACAAGCCCTTAACCCACAATGCATTTCACCTCACAGTGGTTACTTACAAGCCCTTAACCCGCAATGCATTTTACCTTACAGTGACTTACTGACAAGCCCTTAACCCACAATGCATTTCACCTCACAGTGACTTACTGACAAGCCCTTAACCCGCAATGCATTTCACCTCACAGTGACTTACTGACAAGCCCTTAACCCGCAATGCATTTCACCTCACAGTGACTTACTGACAAGCCCTTAACCCGCAATGCATTTCACCTCACAGAGTCACTGACAAGCCCTTAACCCGCAATGCATTTCACCTTACAGTGACTTACTGACAAGCCCTTAACCCACAATGCATTTCACCTCACAGTGACTTACTGACAAGCCCTTAACCCGCAATGCATTTCACCTTACAGTGACTTACTGACAAGCCCTTAACCCACAATGCATTTCACCTTACAGTGACTTACTGACAAGCCCTTAACCCACAATGCATTTCACCTTACAGTGACTTACTTACAAGCCCTTAACCCACAATGCATTTCAAATAAATAAAGGTAATAAAATATTTACTAAATAAACTAAAGTTTAAATCTAACAACACATTTACATAACTATAATTAGACTATATACAGGGTATTACGGTACAGAGTCAATGTGGAGGCTATATACAGGGTGTTACGGTACAGAGTCAATGTGGAGGCTATATACAGGGTATTACGGTACAGAGTCAATGTGGAGGCTATATACAGGGTATTACGGTACAGAGTCAATGTGGAGGCTATATACAGGGTGTTACGGTACAGAGTCAATGTGGAGGCTATATACAGAGTGTTACGGTACAGAGTCAATGTGGAGGCTATATACAGGGTGTACCGGTACAGAGTCAATGTGGAGGCTGTATACAGGGTGTTACGGTACAGAGTCAATATACAGGGGGTACTGGTACAGAGTCAATATACAGGGGGTACCGGTACCGAGTTAACATGTGGGGGTGCAGGTCAGTCGAGGTAATTTGTAAAGTGACTATGCATAGATAATAAACAGCGAATAGCAGCAGTGTTTAATCACTTGGCCATTTGATTAGTTGAGTTGTTCAGCAGTCTGATGGCTTGGGGGTAGAAGATGTTCAGCAGTCTGATGGCTTGGGGGTAGAAGCTGTTCAGCAGTCTGATGGCTTGGGGGTAGAAGCTGTTCAGCAGTCTGATGGCTTGGGGGTAGAAGCTGTTCAGCAGTCTGATGGCTTGGGGGTAGAAGCTGTTCAGCAGTCTGATGGCTTGGGGGTAGAAGCTGTTCAGCAGTCTGATGGCTTGGGGGTAGAAGATGTTCAGCAGTCTGATGGCTTGGGGGTAGAAGATGTTCAGCAGTCTTATGGCTTGGGAGTAGAAGCTGTTCAGCAGTCTGATGGCTTGGGAGTAGAAGCTGTTCAGCAGTCTTATGGCTTGGGGGTAGAAGCTGTTCAGCAGTCTGATGGCTTGGGGGTAGAAGCTGTTCAGCAGTCTGATGGCTTGGGGGTAGAAGATGTTCAGCAGTCTGATGGCTTGGGGGTAGAAGCTGTTCAGCAGTCTGATGGCTTGGGGTAGAAGCTGTTCAGCAGTCTTATGGCTTGGGGTAGAAGCTGTTCAGCAGTCTGATGGCTTGGGGGTAGAAGCTGTTCAGCAGTCTGATGGCTTGGGGGTAGAAGATGTTCAGCAGTCTGATGGCTTGGGGGTAGAAGCTGTTCAGCAGTCTGATGGCTTGGGGTAGAAGCTGTTCAGCAGTCTGATGGCTTGGGGTAGAAGCTGTTCAGCAGTCTGATGGCTTGGGGGTAGAAGATGTTCAGCAGTCTGATGGCTTGGGAGTAGAAGCTGTTCAGCAGTCTGATGGCTTGGGGGTAGAAGTTGTTCAGCAGTCTGATGGCTTGGGAGTAGAAGCTGTTCAGCAGTCTGATGGCTTGGGGGTAGAAGCTGTTCAGCAGTCTGATGGCTTGGGGGTAGAAGCTGTTCAGCAGTCTTATGGCTTGGGGGTAGAAGCTGTTAAGGAGTCTGATGGCTTGGGAGTAGAAGCTGTTAAGGAGTCTGATGGCTTGGAGGTAGAAGCTGTTCAGCAGTCTTATGGCTTGTGGGTAGAAGCTGTTAAGGAGTCTGATGGCTTGGGGGTAGAAGCTGTTAAGGAGTCTGATGGCTTGGGAGTAGAAGCTGTTAAGGAGTCTGATGGCTTGGGAGTAGAAGCTGTTAAGGAGTCTTATGGCTTGGGGGTAGAAGCTGTTAAGGAGTCTGATGGCTTGGGAGTAGAAGCTGTTAAGGAGTCTGATGGCTTGGGAGTAGAAGCTGTTAAGGAGTCTGATGGCTTGGGGGTAGAAGCTGTTAAGGAGTCTGATGGCTTGGGGGTAGAAGCTGTTAAGGAGGCTGATGGCTTGGGAGTAGAAGCTGTTAAGGAGTCTGATGGCTTGGGAGTAGAAGCTGTTAAGGAGTCTGATGGCTTGGGAGTAGAAGCTGTTAAGGAGTCTGATGGCTTGGGAGTAGAAGCTGTTAAGGAGTCTTATGGCTTGGGGGTAGAAGCTGTTAAGGAGTCTGATGGCTTGGGAGTAGAAGCTGTTAAGGAGTCTGATGGCTTGGGGGTAGAAGCTGTTAAGGAGTCTGATGGCTTGGGAGTAGAAGCTGTTAAGGAGTCTGATGGCTTGGGGGTAGAAGCTGTTAAGGAGGCTGATGGCTTGGGAGTAGAAGCTGTTAAGGAGTCTGATGGCTTGGGGGTAGAAGCTGTTAAGGAGTCTGATGGCTTGGGGGTAGAAGTTGTTAAGGAGTCTGATGGCTTGGGAGTAGAAGTTGTTCTGCAGTCTTATGGCTTGGGGGTAGAAGCTGTTAAGGAGTCTGATGGCTTGGGGGTAGAAGTTGTTAAGGAGTCTGATGGCTTGGGAGTAGAAGTTGTTCAGCAGTCTTATGGCTTGGAGGTAGAAGCTGTTAAGGAGTCTGATGGCTTGGGAGTAGAAGCTGTTAAGGAGTCTGATGGCTTGGGAGTAGAAGCTGTTAAGGAGTCTTATGGCTTGGGGGTAGAAGCTGTTAAGGAGTCTGATGGCTTGGGAGTAGAAGCTGTTAAGGAGTCTGATGGCTTGGGAGTAGAAGCTGTTAAGGAGTCTGATGGCTTGGGGGTAGAAGCTGTTAAGGAGTCTGATGGCTTGGGGGTAGAAGCTGTTAAGGAGGCTGATGGCTTGGGAGTAGAAGCTGTTAAGGAGTCTGATGGCTTGGGAGTAGAAGCTGTTAAGGAGTCTGATGGCTTGGGAGTAGAAGCTGTTAAGGAGTCTGATGGCTTGGGAGTAGAAGCTGTTAAGGAGTCTTATGGCTTGGGGGTAGAAGCTGTTAAGGAGTCTGATGGCTTGGGAGTAGAAGCTGTTAAGGAGTCTGATGGCTTGGGGGTAGAAGCTGTTAAGGAGTCTGATGGCTTGGGAGTAGAAGCTGTTAAGGAGTCTGATGGCTTGGGGGTAGAAGCTGTTAAGGAGGCTGATGGCTTGGGAGTAGAAGCTGTTAAGGAGTATGATGGCTTGGGGGTAGAAGCTGTTAAGGAGTCTGATGGCTTGGGGGTAGAAGTTGTTAAGGAGTCTGATGGCTTGGGGGTAGAAGTTGTTAAGGAGTCTGATGGCTTGGGAGTAGAAGTTGTTCTGCAGTCATGGCTTGGGGGTAGAAGCTGTTAAGGAGTCTGATGGCTTGGGGGTAGAAGTTGTTAAGGAGTCTGATGGCTTGGGAGTAGAAGTTGTTCAGCAGTCTTATGGCTTGGAGGTAGAAGCTGTTAAGGAGTCTGATGGCTTGGGGGTAGAAGCTGTTCAGCAGTCTGATGGCTTGGGGTAGAAGTTGTTCAGCAGTCTTATGCCTTGGAGTAGAAGCTGTTAAGGAGTCTGATGGCTTGGGGGTAGAAGCTGTTAAGGAGTCTGATGGCTTGGGAGTAGAAGCTGTTCAGGAGTCTGATGGCTTGGGGGTAGAAGCTGTTAAGGAGTCTGATGGCTTGGGGGTAGAAGCTGTTCAGGAGTCTGATGGCTTGGGCGTAGAAGCTGTTAAAGGAGTCTGATGGCTTGGGAGTAGAAGCTGTTAAGGAGTCTGATGGCTTGGGGGTAGAAGCTGTTAAGGAGTCTGATGGCTTGGGGGTAGAAGTTGTTAAGGAGTCTGATGGCTTGGGGGTAGAAGTTGTTAAGGAGTCTGATGGCTTGGGAGTAGAAGTTGTTCTGCAGTCATGGCTTGGGGGTAGAAGCTGTTAAGGAGTCTGATGGCTTGGGGGTAGAAGTTGTTAAGGAGTCTGATGGCTTGGGAGTAGAAGTTGTTCAGCAGTCTTATGGCTTGGAGGTAGAAGCTGTTAAGGAGTCTGATGGCTTGGGGGTAGAAGCTGTTCAGCAGTCTGATGGCTTGGGGTAGAAGTTGTTCAGCAGTCTTATGGCTTGGAGTAGAAGCTGTTAAGGAGTCTGATGGCTTGGGGGTTGAAGCTGTTAAGGAGTCTGATGGCTTGGGAGTAGAAGCTGTTCAGGAGTCTGATGGCTTGGGGGTAGAAGCTGTTAAGGAGTCTGATGGCTTGGGGGTAGAAGCTGTTCAGGAGTCTGATGGCTTGGGCGTAGAAGCTGTTAAAGGAGTCTGATGGCTTGGGAGTAGAAGCTGTTAAGGAGTCTGATGGCTTGGGAGTAGAAGCTGTTAAGGAGTCTGATGGCTTGGGGGTAGAAGCTGTTCAGGAGTCTTTAAGACATGATGCGACTCTAATGATGATTTGACAAAAGTCTCTTGAAAGGCGGAGCTCTGCTTTGTTATTTTTTGTGCAGGCTGAACACACTTCATCAGTCTCTCATTCACAAATTGACAAGCACTTGATAATGCTTCGAATTTCCCCTTTGTGTGGCTAAAATGCTTCCTAAAAAAAAAATCCATGCTTTTTGTGGCCAGTTCCTGTTGTTCCCTTCTCCCTGATTGCTGCGTGTGCAGGACCTCTCACTCATACGGCTCTCCGTCACATGATCAAGTCTTTCTCACAGGCTACAAGTGAATACAGACTCTTCAGGGGACACAACTGCTCACGCCCTTATCCCAGTTCCCGTGCTGCATATTGAAGACATTGGAAGAACTGTCCGCATTTACTTTTCGTCAGCCCATAAGATGAGCCTAACGAACAGCAAAAGCACTAGCCGATGTCAATATACTATCCCCCATAGTACAAAAATCTACCTGTTCTATTCCGTGAGAAATACATTTTCCAAACATAATCTGGGACAGTTGTGGGATATGATAGATCCCAAATGAATACAACCACTAGCATCAATCTATTAGTCTGTTTCTTCACATTATAAGCACAGCAATGTGCACAAGGCAGTAAGTGTTCCTTCAGCGGAAAAACACCATTAACAAAAGCAATTATTCATTTTTTTATAGTGAAAATTATCCCAAAACTTGAAACTCACATGCAGCTTATGTTTGCCAGATAGGCTCTATACACCCCTTGAAAAAGCAGGTTAATGTGCTTAATTTTAAGAAGTTATTTGGCCACTTTAGTTGTGATACAAACCTTATCAAAATATATGTGACCTAAGACCTATGGGCCTATGGGTTAAATGAGGTGTGCGACTATGATTAGAAAAAAAGGCATTGTTTCTTGCCTTCAACTGGGCAACATTCACAAGTGAATATCGTCACCCATCAGACTTGATTTTATCTGGTCTTTACATATACTAAACAATATATGTGTGAAATTACTTTTGATTTAGAACGGACCCATTATCATCATGCACCTGTATCCAATCAGCTCCAAAAACAACAAAAATGAGAGCACTTAAATAGCGAATGGAGGACGATTTTCCCGTGGTTCCTTTTCAGGCCAGCCAGGCAGGCTATACTCTTGTCGTAAAGACAAGCAATGTGCTTGATATTCGTAAAGTTAGTAGGCCTAGCCTATAGAAAGCTAACGGGATCCTCCTCTTTTTAATAGAGGCCAATAGAGGCCGTTTACTCTCGCAATTGCATAGCCTATAGAAATGTTGTGCCACACGAGCTCATGGGCTCTCGTGAAGTGTTTGATTTAGATTTCCGATTAGATTTGCATTGATGTCAGAGTGATTACAGGGACAATAGAGTGCTGAGTACCAGGCAGTTAGGAAGTTTGGTAGGTTACTAATGACCATCAGCAGCGTCAGAGCTTGAAGAAACCTAATTACTAAATGGTCACATGGAATTTGAGTGCCTTGTGACCGCCGGTGTGGCGGTAATACGGCCACCGCAGCAGCCCTAGGTCTGAATACAATATTAGGAAGGTGTTCCTAATGTTTGCCTTAATCAGTGTATATACATACAATATACTTCTAACAATGCTCATGAACAACTGCTAAAAACATGAAGTAGTTTGCCGGAAGCAGAACGCCGTGAACCTTTGTTTTATCACGTTGTGCAGGTACGATATAAAGAAGTTGAAAGGAGAGAGAGGGACAGAGGGGACAGAGTGGCGGAGAGAGGAACAGAGGGGACAGAGAGAGAGGAACAGAGGGGACAGAGAGAGAGAGGAACAGAGGGGACAGAGTGGTGGAGAGAGAGGAACAGAGGGGACAGAGAGAGAGGAACAGAGGAGACAGAGAGAGAGGAACAGAGGGGACAGAGAGAGAGGAACAGAGGGGACAGAGAGAGGAACAGAGGGGACAGAGTGGCGGAGAGAGGAACAGAGGAGACAGAGAGAGAGGGACAGAGGGGACAGAGAGAGAAACAGAGGGGACAGAGTGGTGGAGAGAGGAACAGAGGGGACAGAGAGAGAGGAACAGAGGGGACAGAGAGAGAAACAGAGGGGACAGAGTGGTGGAGAGAGGAACAGAGGGGACAGAGAGAGGAACAGAGGGGACAGAGAGAGAGGAACAGAGGGGACAGAGAGAGAGGAGACAGAGGGGACAGGGAGAGAGGAACAGAGGGGACAGAGAGAGAGGAACAAAAGGGACAGAGAGAGAGGAACAGAGGGGACAGAGAGAGGGGACAGAGGGGACAGAGTGGTGGAGAGAGGAACAGAGGGGACAGAGAGAGAGGAACAGAGGGCAAAGAGAGAGAGGGGACAGAGTGGTGGAGAGAGAGGGACAGAGGGGACAGAGTGGCAGAGAGAGAGGGACAGAGGGGACAGAGTGGTGCAGAGAGAGGGACAGAGGGGACAGAGTAGACAGAGGGAACAGAGGGGACAGAGGGGACAGAGGGGACAGAGTGGACAGAGGGGACAGAGGGGACAGAGTGGTGGAGAGAGAGGGACAGTGGGGACAGAGAGAGAGGAACAGAGGGGACAGAGTGGTGGAGAGAGAGGGACAGAGGGGACAGAGGGGACAGAGTAGACAGAGTGGACAGAGGGGACAGAGTGGCGGAGAGAGAGGGACAGAGGGGACAGAGTTGCGGAGAGAGAGGGATGGGGAGAGCTGGGAAGAGGGGGTTGGAGCCAGCGAGTGAGGGAGGGAGTGAAGGAGGGGTGATCCTGGGGGTTGGGTGACTCATCTGTGTGTGTGTGTGTGTGTGTGTGTGTGTGTGTGTGTGTGTGTGTGTGTGTGTGTGTGTGTGTGTGTGTGTGTGTGTGTGTGTGTGTGTGTGTGCGTCACTGCTACTGCTGGAGGAGGAGATAGTGGAGAGGTCTACGCATTTAATTACTACCTAGCACACAGACACACACAGACACACAGACATAAACACACACACACACACACACACACACACACACACACACACACACACACACACACACACACACACACACACACACACACACACACACACACAAACACACTAGCATTGCAAATACAAGTAAACTCTCTAACCCCAAAATACCAAATGGTAGCCCCTGGCCAGAATGATGTCACCACCAAAGGTTACCAAAGCAAAATAGATATTTAGATATTACTGGGTCATATTACTGGGTGATATTACTGGGTGATATTACTGGGTGATATTACTGGGTAATATTACTGGGTGATATTACTGAGTGATTTACTGAGTGATATTACTGGGTGATATTACTGAGTGATTTTACTGGGTGATATTACTGAGTGATATTACTGGGTCATATTACTGGGTGATATTACTGGGTGATATTACTGGGATATATTACTGGGTGATATTACTGGGTGATATTACTGAGTGATATTACTGAGTGATATTACTGGGATATATTACTGGGTGATATTACTGGGTGATATTACTGGGTGATATTACTGAGTGATATTACTGGGTGATATTACTGGGTCATATTACTGGGTGATATTACTGGGTGATATTACTGAGTGATATTACTGGGATATATTACTGGGTGATATTACTGGGTGATATTCATAGTATGGTGATATTACTGGGTGATATTACTGAGTGATATTACTGGGTGATATTACTGGGATATATTACTGGGTGATATTACTGAGTGATATTACTGGGTCATATTACTGGGTGATATTACTGGGTGATATTACTGGGTGATATTACTGAGTGATATTACTGGGTGATATTCATAGTATGGTGATATTACTGGGTGATATTACTGGGTCATATTACTGGGTGATATTACTGGGTGATATTACTGAGTGATATTACTGGGTGATATTCATAGTATGGTGATATTACTGGGTGATATTACTGGGTGATATTACTGGGTGATATTAATGGGTGATATTACTGAGTGATATTACTGGGTGATATTACTGGGTCATATTACTGGGTCATATTACTGAGTGATATTACTGGGTGATATTACTGGGTGATATTACTGGGTGATATTACTGAGTGATATTACTGGGTGATATTACTGGGTGATATTACTGGGTGATATTACTGGGTGATATTACTGAGTGATATAACTGAGTCATATTACTGAGTGTTATTACTGAGTGATATTCATAGTATGGTGATATGGAGTGATGTTTAGCAACAAAAGAAACATAATTATTTATTATTAAATACAAAACATACAGGTCTTACTCAGGAAAGATCGAGGAAACAGTAGAAAAACTTCCTGTCACATCTGTGAACCCCATTATTAAGGCTGGGATTCATTCAAACCCACCATAGCAATGTTTACAGTGTCTTTATTTACAAATGTCATCCCGTGTCTGGTAAAGTGAAAGCATATCTGTGAGGGGAATCAGCTCTTCTAGTAAGTCTAGATTTTTATACAGTACCCAATACCAGTCTGTAGTTGTAGTTTATATACAGTACCCTAGACCAGTCTGTAGTTTATATACAGTACCCTAGACCAGTCTGTAGTTGTAGTTTATATACAGTACCCTAGACCGGTCTGTAGTTGTAGTTTATATACAGTACCCAAGACCAGTCTGTAGTTATAGTTTATATACAGTACCCTAACCAGTCTGTAGTTGTAGTTTATATACAGTACCCAAGACCAGTCTGTAGTTTATATACAGTACCCTAGACCAGTCTGTAGTTATAGTTTATATACAGTACCCTAACCAGTCTGTAGTTGTAGTTTATATACAGTACCCAAGACCAGTCTGTAGTTTATATACAGTACCCAAGACCAGTCTGTAGTTATAGTTTATATACAGTACCCTAACCAGTCTGTAGTTGTAGTTTATATACAGTAACCAAGACCAGTCTGTAGTTTATATACAGTACCCTAGACCAGTCTGTAGTTTATATACAGTACCCTAGACCAGTCTGTAGTTTATATACAGTACCCTAGACCAGTCTGTAGTTGTAGTTTATATACAGTACCCAAGACCAGTCTGTAGTTATAGTTTATATACAGTACCCTAACCAGTCTGTAGTTGTAGTTTATATACAGTACCCAAGACCAGTCTGTAGTTTATATACAGTACCCTAGACCAGTCTGTAGTTATAGTTTATATACAGTACCCAAGACCAGTCTGTAGTTGTAGTTTATATACAGTACCCTAGACCGGTCTGTAGTTGTAGTTTATATACAGTACCCTAGACCAGTCTGTAGTTTATATACAGTACCCTAGACCAGTCTGTAGTTTATATACAGTACCCTAGACCAGTCTGTAGTTTATATACAGTACCCTAGACCAGTCTGTAGTTTATATACAGTACCCTAGACCAGTCTGTAGTTTATATACAGTACCCTAGACCAGTCTGTAGTTTATATACAGTACCCAAGACCAGTCTGTAGTTGTAGTTTATATACAGTACCCTAGACCGGTCTGTAGTTTATACACAGTACCCAAGACCAGTCTGTAGTTATAGTTTATATACAGTACCCTAACCAGTCTGTAGTTGTAGTTTATATACAGTAACCAAGACCAGTCTGTAGTTTATATACAGTACCCTAGACCAGTCTGTAGTTATAGTTTATATACAGTACCCTAGACCGGTCTGTAGTTTATATACAGTACCCAAGACCAGTCTGTAGTTTATATACAGTACCCTAGACCAGTCTGTAGTTGTAGTTTATATACAGTACCCAAGACCAGTCTGTAGTTTATATACAGTACCCAAGACCAGTCTGTAGTTTATATACAGTACCCTAGACCGGGCTGTAGTTGTAGTTTATATACAGTAGCCAAGACCAGTCTGTAGTTGTAGTTTATATACAGTACCCTAGACCAGTCTGTAGTTGTAGTTTATATACAGTACCCTAGACCAGCCTGTAGTTGTAGTTTATATACAGTACCCTAGACCAGTCTGTAGTTGTAGTTTATATACAGTACCCTAGACCGGTCTGTAGTTTATATACAGTACCCAAGACCAGTCTGTAGTTTATATACAGTACCCTAGACCAGTCTGTAGTTTATATACAGTACCCTAGACCAGTCTGTAGTTTATATACAGTACCCAAGACCAGTCTGTAGTTGTAGTTTATATACAGTACCCTAGACCGGTCTGTAGTTTATATACAGTACCCAAGACCAGTCTGTAGTTTATATACAGTACCCTAGACCAGTCTGTAGTTTATATACAGTACCCTAGACCAGTCTGTAGTTTATATACAGTACCCTAGACCAGTCTGTAGTTTATATACAGTACCCTAGACCAGTCTGTAGTTTATATACAGTACCCCAGACCAGTCTGTAGTTTATATACAGTACCCAAGACCTGTCTGTAGTTGTAGTTTATATACAGTACCCTAGACCGGTCTGTAGTTTATATACAGTACCCAAGACCAGTCTGTAGTTTATATACAGTACCCTAGACCAGTCTGTAGTTGTAGTTTATATACAGTACCCAAGACCAGTCTGTAGTTTATATACAGTACCCAAGACCAGTCTGTAGTTTATATACAGTACCCTAGACCGGGCTGTAGTTGTAGTTTATATACAGTAGCCAAGACCAGTCTGTAGTTGTAGTTTATATACAGTACCCTAGACCAGTCTGTAGTTGTAGTTTATATACAGTACCCTAGACCAGCCTGTAGTTGTAGTTTATATACAGTACCCTAGACCAGTCTGTAGTTGTAGTTTATATACAGTACCCAAGACCAGTCTGTAGTTGTAGTTTATATACAGTACCCTAGACCAGCCTGTAGTTGTAGTTTATATACAGTATCCTAGACCAGTCTGTAGTTGTAGTTTATATACAGTACCCTAGACCAGTCTGTAGTTGTAGTTTATATACAGTACCCTAGACCAGTCTGTAGTTTATATACAGTACCCTAGACCAGTCTGTAGTTTATATACAGTACCCAAGACCAGTCTGTAGTTGTAGTTTATATACAGTACCCTAGACCGGTCTGTAGTTTATATACAGTACCCAAGACCAGTCTGTAGTTTATATACAGTACCCTAGACCAGTCTGTAGTTTATATACAGTACCCTAGACCAGTCTGTAGTTTATATACAGTACCCAAGACCAGTCTGTAGTTGTAGTTTATATACAGTACCCTAGACCGGTCTGTAGTTTATATACAGTACCCAAGACCAGTCTGTAGTTTATATACAGTACCCAAGACCAGTCTGTAGTTTATATACAGTACCCTAGACCGGGCTGTAGTTGTAGTTTATATACAGTACCCTAGACCAGCCTGTAGTTGTAGTTTATATACAGTACCCTAGACCAGTCTGTAGTTTATATACAGTACCCTAGACCAGTCTGTAGTTGTAGTTTATATACAGTACCCTAGACCAGTCTGTAGTTTATATACAGCACCCTAGACCAGTCTGTAGTTGTAGTTTATATACAGTGCCCTAGAACAGTCTGTAGTTGTAGTTTATATACAGTACCCTAGACCAGTCTGTAGTATATATACAGTACCCTAGACCAGTCTGTAGTTTATATACAGTACCCTAGACCAGTCTGTAGTTTATATACAGTACCCTAGACCAGTCTGTAGTATATATACAGTACCCTAGACCAGTCTGTAGTTTATATACAGTACCCTAGACCAGTCTGTAGTTTATATACAGTACCATAGACCAGTCTGTAGTTTATATACAGTACCCAAGACCATTTTGTAGTTGTAGTTAAATAATTTAAATTATTTCCTGTTTCTTAAAAAGGATTGGACCCTTTTTTTCCATTTTCGCCTAAAATGTCATACCCAAAACTACCTGCCTGTAGCTCAGGACCTAAAATGTCAGTCACAGCCATCACACCACCAACCTACTACAGTCACAGCCATCACACCACCAACCTACTACAGTCACAGCCATCACACCACCAACCTACTACAGTCACAGCCACAGCACAGTCACACCACCAACCTACTACAGTCACAGCCATCACACCACCAACCTACTACAGTCACAGCCGTCACACCACCAACCTACTACAGTCACACCACCAACCTACTACAGTCACAGCCATCACACCACCAACCTACTACAGTCACAGCCATCACACCACCAACCTACTACAGTCACAGCCATCACAACACCAACCTACTACAGTCACAGCCATCACACCACCAACCTACTACAGTCACAGCCATCACACCACCAACCTACTACAGTCACAGCCATCACACCACCAACCTACTACAGTCACAGCTGTCACACCACCAACCTACTACAGTCACAGCCATCACAACACCAACCTACTACAGTTACAGCCGTCACACCACCAACCTACTACAGTCACAGCCATCACACCACCAACCTACTACAGTCACAGCCATCACACCACCAACCTACTACAGTCACAGCCATCACACCACCAACCTACTACAGTCACAGCCATCACACCACCAACCTACTACAGTCACAGCCATCACACCACCAACCTACTACAGTCACAGCCATCACACCACCAACCTACTACAGTCACAGCCATCACACCACCAACCTACTACAGTCACAGCCATCACACCACCAACCTACTACAGTCACAGCCATCACACCACCAACCTACTACAGTCACAGCCATCACACCACCAACCTACTACAGTCACAGCCATCACACCACCAACCTACTACAGTCACAGCCATCACACCACCAACCTACTACAGTCACAGCCATCACACCACCAACCTACTACAGTCACAGCCATCACACCACCAACCTACTACAGTCACAGCCATCACACCACCAACCTACTACAGTCACAGCTGTCACACCACCAACCTACTACAGTCACAGCCATCACACCACCAACCTACTACAGTCACAGCCATCACACCACCAACCTACTACAGTCACAGCCATCACACCACCAACCTACTACAGTCACAGCCAACATACCACCAACCTACTACAGTCACAGCCATCATACCACCAACCTACTACAGTCACAGCCGTCACACCACCAACCTACTACAGTCACAGCCATCATACCACCAACCTACTACAGTCACAGCCGTCACACCACCAACCTACTACAGTCACAGCCATCACACCACCAACCTACTACAGTCACAGCTGTCACACCACCAACCTACTACAGTCACAGCCATCACAACACCAACCTACTACAGTCACAGCCATCACACCACCAACCTACTACAGTCACAGCCATCACACCACCAACCTACTACAGCCATAGCACCAGCCTACACAGCTGTCACACCACCAACCTACTACAGTCACACCACCAGCCTACACAGCCGTCACACCACCAACCTACTACAGTCACACCACCAGCCTACACAGCCGTCACACCACCAACCTACTACAGTCACACCACCAGCCTACACAGCCGTCACACCACCAACCTACTACAGTCACAGCACCAGCCTACACAGCCGTCACACCACCAACCTACTACAGCCGTCACACCACCAACCTACTACAGTCACAGCACCAGCCTACACAGCCGTCACACCACCAACCTACTACAGTCACAGCACCAGCCTACACAGCCGTCACACCACCAACCTACTACAGCCGTCACACCACCAACCTACTACAGTCACACCACCAGCCTACACAGCCGTCACACCACCAACCTACTACAGTCACAGCACCAGCCTACACAACCGTCACACCACCAGTGTGTGTGAGTGCGTGCGTGCGTGCGTTTATTTCTCTTCTCTGAGCTCAAAATCTAACTCATTCACAAAAAGCTTTATAGTCTCTCTCTCTCCTCTCTCTCTCTCTCTCTCTCTCTCTCTCTCTCTCTCTCTCTCTCTCTCTCTCTCTCTCACAGCCCTCCTTGTGTGCCAATTATCCTCTCAGTGGCTTAGAGCCTCCATCTCTAGACAATAGCAGCAATCACAGCCATCCCACCACCAACCTCTCTCTCCTCCAATCTCTTTCTTCCGCCACCCGGGAGCCAGGAGAGGGTAATTTTCCCAAACAACGGTGTGCATCGCAGGAAACGGCAAAGACAGAGAAAGAGGGGGAGAGAGAGAGAGAGAGAGGGAGGAGAGAGAGGACTCGCTGGGGGAGTGATTTCTCAGGTTACTGGCCCTCTCGGAGATCAGAGAGGCTGAGCTGTATACAACACACATACACACGCACACAGAAATCATACACACACACCCTAAAACACACCACCTTAAACACACACTGGCACCTTTTAAAGGAATAGTTTTTTTATGTAATTAGAATTGTAACGATGTGCGGAAAGCCCTGTGTACAAAACAATGCATAGAATGAAGTACACAAACGGTTGAAACCTGTTCTACAGTGGCTTGTGAAAGTATTCACCCCCCTTGGCATTTCTCCTATTTTGTTTCCTTACCACCTGGAATTAAAATAGATTTTTTTTTTGGGGGTGTATCATTTGATTTACACAACATGCCTACCACTTTGAAGATGCAAAATGTTTTGTTTTATTGTGAAACAAACAAGAAATAAGACAAAAAAAACTGAAAACTTGAGCGTCCTTAAACTTCTTATGGCTGGGGGCAGTATTGAGTAGCTTGGATGAATAAGGTGCCCAGAGTAAACTGCCTGCTACTCAGTCCCAGTTGCTAATATATTTATATTAGTAGTAGATTTTGTATATAAACCCTCTGAAGTTTCTAAAACTATTTGAATGATGACTGTGAGTATAACAGAACTCATATGGCAGGTGAAAACCGTGAGCACGTGTAATCAGAAAAAATCCAACCAGGAAGTGGGAAATCTGAGGTTTGTAGTTTTTCATATTCATATTGTCATAATGCACTTCCTAAGGCTTCCACCTGATGTCAACAGTCTTTAGAACCTTGTTTGATGCTTCTACTGTGAAGGAGGGGGAAATGACAGCTGAATGAGTCAGAGGTCTGCCAGAGTGGCATGAGTTGATCACGCGTGCTCACGTGAGAGTTAGCTTGCATTCCATTGCTTTTCTACAGACAAAGGAATTCTCCGGTTGGAACATTATTGAAGATTTCTGATAAAAGCATCCTAAAGATTGATTCTATACTTCGTTTGACATGTTTCTACGAACTGTAATATGACTTTTCGTCTGAACTTTCGCCTGGACTTGCCCGCGCCTCGTGAGTTTGGATTGTGTACTAAACGCGCAAACAAAAAGGAGGTATTTGGACATAAATGATGACCTTTATCATCACATCAAACATTTATTGTGGAACTGGGGTTCCTGGGAGAGCATTCTGATGACGATCATCAAAAGTAAGTGAATATTTATAATGCTATTTCTGATTTTGCTGACTCCACAACATGGCAGATATCTGTATGGCTTGTTTTGGTGTCTGAGCGCTGTACTCGGATTATTGCATGATGTGCTTTTTCGGTAAAGCTTTTTTGAAATCTGACACAGCGGTTGCATTAACTCTTTGGGATAGGGGGCAGCATTTTCACTTTTGGATAAATAGCGTGCCTAATTTCAACTTCCTGCTACTCATGCCAAGAATATAAGATATGCATATTATTAGTAGATTTGGATAGAAAACACTCTGAAGTTTCTAAAATTGTTTGAATCATGTCTGTGAGTATAACAGAACTTATGTAGCAGGTAAAACCCTGAGGACAAACCATTCAAAAAAAAATTGATGTCACTCTTGTTTCATTGGATTTCATTGGGAATACAGATTTCTAAGGGACCTTCTTGCAGTTCCTATCACTTCCACTGGATGTCAACAGTCTTTAGAAATTGGTTGACGTTTTTCCTTTGTGTAATGAAGAAGTGCGGCCATCTTGAAGGAGGGTCACTTGAAGTATACTGTTAGAGGCGTGTGACCAGAAAGCTACAGTTTGTTTTTCTCTTGTATTGAACACAGATCATCCCGTCTTTCAATTTGATTGATTATTAAATCTAAATACGTTCTGTCATATGAGTTCTGTTATACTCAAAGACTTGATTCAAACAGTTTTAGAAACTTCAGTGTTTTCTATCCAAATATATCTACTAATAATATGCATATCTTATCTTCTGGGGATGAGTAGCAGGCAGTTGAATTTGGGCATTGCCTCCGGTTGTGAAAATACTGGCCCCTGTCACCAAGAAGTTAAACAGGTCAACATAGAGCAAGATGGATTACTCAGAGCATACGCAGACCAACTGGAAAGTGTCTTCACTGACATTTTCAACCTCACCCTGACTGTGCCTCATGAAAGCGAAGGTAACCTGCCTAAACGATTACCACCCCGTAGCACTCACGTTGGTGAATGAAGTGCTTTGAAAGGCTGGTCATAAAAACCATCAGGCCGGAAACCCTACACTCACTACAATTCGCATACCGCCCCAACAGATCCACAGATGACGCAATCTCAAAAGCACTCCACACGTCCCTTTCCCACCTGGACAAACGGAACACCTATGTCAGAATGCTGTTAATTGACTACAGCTCAGCGTTCAGCACCATAGTGCCCTCAAGGCTCATCACTAAGCTAAGAACCCTGAGACTAAACACCTCCCTCTGCAACTGGATCCTGGACTTCCTGACGGGCCACCCCCAGGTAGTAAGGGTAGGCAACAACACATCTGCCACGCTGATCATCAACACTGGGACCCTCAGGGTTACATGCTCAGTCTCCTCCTGTACTCCCTGTTCATCCATGACTGGGTGCCCAAGCACGACTCTAACACCATCATTAAGTTTGCTGATGACACAACAGTGGTAGGCCTGATCACCGACAACATTGAGAGAGCCTGTAGGGAGGAGATCAGAGACCTGGCCGTGTGGTGTCAGGACAAAAACCTCTCCCTCAATGTGAGCAAGACAAAGGAGATGATTGTGGACTATAGGAAAAGGGGCTGAAGTGGAGCGTGTCGAGAGTAAAGATCCTTGGTGTCCACATCATCACCGAACTATCGTGGTCCAAACACACAGAGACAGTTTTGAAGAGGGCACGACAACACCTTTTCCCCCTCAGGAGACTGGAAAGATTTGCCATGGGTCCCCAGATCCTCAAAAAGTTATACAGCTGCACTATCGAGTGCATCCTGACCGGTTGCATCACCGCCTGGTATGGCAACAGCTCGGCATCTGACCATAAGGTGCTACAGAGGGTAGTGCGTACGGCCCAGTACATCACTGGGGCCAAGCTTCCTGACTTTCAGGACGTATATACAAGGCGGTGTCAGAGGAGGCCCAAAAAATTGTCAGACTCCAGGCACCCAAGTCATAGACTGTTTTCTCTGCTACCGCATGGCAAGCGGTACCGGAACGCCAAGTCTAGGACCAAAAGGCTCCTTATAAATCTTCTTCAGGATTGGTGGGTTCCCTGCGGGACTGTTGAGCAAACTTAGGCTAATGCGATTAGCATGAGGTTGTAAGTAACAAGAGTATTTCCCAGGACATATACATATCTGATATTGGCATAAATGTACATTTTAGTAGCTATTACAGTGAAAGAATACCATGCTATTGTTTGAGAAGAGTGCACAATTTTGAACCTTAAAAAGTTATTAATAAACAAATGAGGTATATTTGGGCAGTCTTTATACAAAATGTTTAACTGAAATGCAATAGTTCATTGGATCAGTCTAAAACTTTGCACATACACTGCTGCCATCTAGTGGCCAACATGTATATTGCACTTGGGCTCAAATAACACATTATGGCCATTCTCTTTCATTTCAAATATGATGGTACAAAAAAAATACAAAAGAACGGTTGTTTTTTTCTTTGTATTATCTTTGACCAGATCTATTAGATTTAAGTATGACATTTCAGACGACATTTGAAAGAAAGGGACGGATCCTTAGATCAGTCTAATAAAGCCTGGGGACTGGAGGCTCTAGAGGACTCATCAGTGTTTAACAGGGCTTAGATCAGTCTAATAAAGCCTGGGGACTGGAGGCTCTAGAGGACTCATCAGTGTTTAACAGGGCTTAGATCAGTCTTATAAAGCCTGGGGACTGGAGGCTCTAGAGGACTCATCAGTGTTTAACAGGGCTTAGATCAGTCTAATAAAGCCTGGGGACTGGAGGCTCTAGAGGACTCATCAGTGTTTTACAGGGCTTAGATCAGTCTAATAAAGCCTAGGGACTGGAGGCTCTAGAGGACTCATCAGTGTTTAACAGGGCTTAGATCAGTCTTATAAAGCCTGGGGACTGGAGGCTCTAGAGGACTCATCAGTGTTTAACAGGGCTTAGATCAGTCTAATAAAGCCTGGGGACTGGAGGCTCTAGAGGACTCATCAGTGTTTAACAGGGCTTAGATCAGTCTAATAAAGCCTGGGGACTGGAGGCTCTAGAGGACTCATCAGTGTTTTACAGGGCTTAGATCAGTCTAATAAAGCCTAGGGACTGGAGGCTCTAGAGGACTCATCAGTGTTTAACAGGGCTTAGATCAGTCTTATAAAGCCTGGGGACTGGAGGCTCTAGAGGACTCATCAGTGTTTAACAGGGCTTAGATCAGTCTAATAAAGCCTGGGACTGGAGGCTCTAGAGGACTCATCAGTGTTTTACAGGGCTTAGATCAGTCTAATAAAGCCTAGGGACTGGAGGCTCTAGAGGACTCATCAGTGTTTAACAGGGCTTAGATCAGTCTTATAAAGCCTGGGGACTGGAGGCTCTAGAGGACTCATCAGTGTTTAACAGGGCTTAGATCAGTCTAATAAAGCCTGGGGACTGGAGGCTCTAGAGGACAGTCGGTTAACGCATTAACACACCAATTAAGATCACACACACACACACACACACACACACACACACACACACACACACACACACACACACACACACACACACTCCCTTCATCAGCATGCTAATGACCTCATGAATAGTCCATCTGACCCCAGGGACCCAAAGAGGTCTCTGGCCTTCAGGCACCCAGGGACCCAAAGAGGTCTCTGGCCTTCAGGCACCCAGGGACCCAAAGAGGTCTCTGGCCTTCAGGCACCCAGGGACCCAAAGAGGTCTCTGGCCTTCAGGCACCCAGGGACCCAAAGAGGTCTCTGGCCTTCAGGCACCCAGGGACCCAAAGAGGTCTCTGGCCTTCAGGCACCCAGGGACCCAAAGAGGTCTCTGGCCTTCAGGCACCCAGGGACCCAAAGAGGTCTCTGGCCTTCAGGCACCCTGGGACCCACAAAGTCCAAGAAGCTGTCTGTAGGTATCTGAGATAGAATTGTGATGAGGGGAAGGTTATTAAACACATGTCTTTAGTGCTGAATGTTTCCAAATGTGAATGTGACCCAAAGAAACTCTCTGAGGCAATTACAATATATATAGTGTGTGTGTGTCTGTGTGTCTGTGTGTGTCTGTGTGTCTGTGTGTGTCTGTGTGTCTGTGTGTGTCTGTGTGTCTGTGTGTGTCTGTGTGTGTCTGTGTGTCTGTGTGTCTGTGTGTGTCTGTGTGTGTCTGTGTGTGTCTGTGTGTGTCTGTGTGTGTCTGTGTGTCTGTGTGTGTCTGTGTGTGTCTGTGTGTGTCTGTGTGTGTCTGTGTGTGTCTGTGTGTCTGTGTGTGTCTGTGTGTGTCTGTGTGTGTCTGTGTGTGTCTGTGTGTGTCTGTGTGTCTGTGTGTGTCTGTGTGTGTCTGTGTGTGTCTGTGTGTCTGTGTGTGTCTGTGTGTGTCTGTGTGTGTCTGTGTGTCTGTGTGTCTGTGTGTGTCTGTGTGTGTCTGTGTGTGTCTGTGTGTGTCTGTGTGTCTGTGTGTCTGTGTGTGTCTGTGTGTGTCTGTGTGTCTGGGTGTGTCTGTGTGTCTGTGTGTCTGTGTGTGTCTGTGTGTCTGTGTGTCTGTGTGTGTCTGTGTGTCTGTGTGTGTCTGTGTGTCTGTGTGTGTCTGTGTGTGTCTGTGTGTCTGTTCTGTGTGTCTGTGTGTCTGTGTGTGTCTGTGTGTGTCTGTGTGTCTGTGTGTGTCTGTGTGTGTCTGTGTGTCTGTGTGTCTGTGTGTGTCTGTGTGTGTCTGTGTGTGTCTGTGTGTCTGTGTGTGTCTGTGTGTGTCTGTGTGTCTGTGTGTCCTGTGTGTGTCTGTGTGTGTCTGTGTGTCTGTGTGTGTCTGGGGTGTGTCTGTGTGTCTGTGTGTACTGTGTGTGTCTGTGTGTCTGTGTTGTCTGTGTGTGTCTGTGTGTCTGTGTGTGTCTGTGTGTGTCTGTGTGTCTGTGTGTGTCTGTGTGTGTCTGTGTGTCTGTGTGTGTCTGTGTGTGTCTGTGTGTCTGTGTGTGTCTGTGTGTGTCTGTGTGTGTCTGTGTGTCTGTGTGTCTGTGTGTGTCTGTGTGTGTCTGTTGTCTAATATATTTGTATGTCTGTGTGTCTTGTGTGTCTGTGTGTGTCTGTGTGTCTGTGTGTGTCTCTGTGTTTCTAAAACTGTGTGTCTGTGTGTCTGTGTGTCTCCGTGTGTGTCTGTGTGTGTCTGTGTGTGTCTGTGTGTGTCTGTGTGTGTCTGTGTCCAAGTCTGTGTGTCTGTGTGTCTGTGTGTGTCTGTGTGTCTGTGTGTCTGTGTGTCTCCGTGTGTGTCTGTGTGTCTGTGTGTCTGTGTGTCTGTGTGTCTCCGTGTGTGTCTGTGTGTCTGTGTGTCTGTGTGTCTGTGTGTCTGTGTGTCTGTGTGTGTGTCTCCGTGTGTGTCTGTGTGTGTGTGTGTCTGTGTGTCTGTGTGTCTGTGTGTGTGTCTCCGTGTGTGTCTGTGTGTGTCTGTGTGTCTGTGTGTCTGTGTGTCTGTGTGTGTCTCCGTGTGTGTCTGTGTGTGTCTGTGTGTCTGTGTGTCTGTGTGTCTGTGTGTGTCTCCGTGTGTGTCTGTGTGTGTATTATACTATATATACCCCTCTCAGAGACACCAACATCAATATTATACTATATATACCCCTCTCAGAGACACTATAAACAATATTATACTATATATACCCCTCTCAGAGACACTATAAACAATATTATACTATATATACCCCTCTCAGAGACACCAACATCAATATTATACTATATAAACCCCTCTCAGAGACACCAAAATCAATATTATACTATATATACCTCAGAGACACTATAAACAATATTATACTATATATACCCCTCTCAGAGACACTATAAACAATATTATACTATATATACCCTCTCAGAGACACCAACATCAATATTATACTATATATACCCTCTCAGAGACACTATAAATGGCACTATTATACTATATATACCCCTCTCAGAGACACTATAAACAATATTATACTATATATACCCCCTCTCAGAGACACCAACATCAATATTATACTATATATACCCTCTCAGAGACACTATAAACACTATTATACTATATATACCCTCTCAGAGACACTATAAACAATATTATACTATATATACCCCTCTCAGAGACACCAACATCAATATTATACTATATATACCCCTCTCAGAGACACCAACATCAATATTATACTATATATACCCTCTCAGAGACACCAACATCAATATTATACTATATATACCCTCTCAGAGACACTATAAACAATATTATACTATATATACCCAGTCAGAGACACTATAAACAATATTATACTATATATACCCCTCTCAGAGACACCAACATCAATATTATACTATATATACCCTCTCAGAGACACCAACAACAATATTATACTATATATACCCTCTCAGAGACACTATAAACAATATTATACTATATATACTCTCTCAGAGACATCAACATCAATATTATACTATATATACCACTCAGAGACACCAACAACAATATTATACTATATATACCCTCTCAGAGACACTATAAACAATATTATACTATATATACCCTCTCAGAGACACCAACATCAATATTATACTATATATACCCTCTCAGAGACACTATAAACAATATTATACTATATATACCCTCTCAGAGACACCAACATCAATATTATACTATATATACCCCCTCTCAGAGACACTATAAACAATATTATACTATATATACCCCCAGAGACACCAACATCAATATTATACTATATATACCCTCTCAGAGACACTATAAACAATATTATACTATATATACCCCTCTCAGAGACATAACATCAATATTATACTATATATACCCTCTCAGAGACACTATAAACAATATTATACTATATATACCCTCTCAGAGACACCAACATCAATATTATACTATATATACCCTCTCAGAGACACTATAAACAATATTATACTATATATACCCCTCTCAGAGACACTATAAACAATATTATACTATATATACCCCTCTCAGAGACACCAACATCAATATTATACTATATATACCCTCTCAGAGACACCAACATCAATATTATACTATATATACCCTCTCAGAGACACCAAGCATCAATATTATACTATATATACCCCTCTCAGAGACACTATAAACAATATTATACTATATATACCCCTCTCAGAGACACTATAAACAATATTATACTATATATACCCCTCTCAGAGACACTATAAACAATATTATACTATATATACCCCTCAGAGACACCAACATCAATATTATACTATATATACCCCTCTCAGAGACACCAACATTAATATTATACTATATATACCTCTCAGAGACACTATAAACAATATTATACTATATATACCCTCTCAGAGACACTATAAACAATATTATACTATATATACCCTCTCAGAGACACCAACATCAATATTATACATATAAACCCCTCTCAGAGACACCAACATCAATATTATACTATATATACCCTCTCAGAGACACTATAAACACTATTATACTATATATCATCACTCAGAGACACTATAAACAATATTATACTATATATACCCCTCTCAGAGACACCAACATCAATATTATACTATATATACCCCCAGGTATAAACAATATTATACTATATATACCCATCTCAGAGACACTATAAACACTATTATACTATATATACCCCTCTCAGAGACACTATAAACAATATTATACTATATATACCCCTCTCAGAGACACCAACATCAATATTATACCATATACCCTCTCAGAGACACTATAAACAATATTATACTATATATACCCTCTCAGAGACACTATAAACAATATTATACTATATATACCCCTCTCAGAGACACTATAAACAATTTGAGGACTATATATACCCCTCTGAGACACCAACATCAATATTATACTATATAAACCCTCTCAGAGACACCAACATCAATATTATACTATATAAACCCCTCTCAGAGACACTATAAACAATATTATACTATATATATACCCTCTCAGAGACACCAACATCAATATTATACTATATATACCCCTCTCAGAGACACCAACATCAATATTATACTATATATTCTCTCAGAGACACCAACATCAATATTATACTATATATACTGCAGAGACACTATAAACAATATTATACTATATATACCCTCTCAGAGACACTATAAACAATATTATACTATATATACCCTCTCAGAGACACCAACATCAATATTATACTATATAAACCCCTCAGAGACATCAACATCAATATTATACTATATATACCCCTCTCAGAGACACCAACATCAATATTATACTATATATACCCTCTCAGAGACACTATAAACAATATTATACTATATATACTCTCAGAGACACTATAAACAATATTATACTATATATACCCTCTCAGAGACACTATAAACAATATTATACTATATATATACCCTCTCAGAGACACTATAAACAATATTATACTATATATATACCCTCTCAGAGACACTATAAACAATATTATACTATATATATACCTCTCAGAGACACTATAAACAATATTATACTATATATATACCCTCTCAGAGACACCAAATCAATATTATACTATATATACAGAGACACCAACAACAATATTATACTATATATACCCTCTCAGAGACACCAACATCAATATTATACTATATATACCCTCTCAGAGACACTATAAACAATATTATACTATATATATACCCCTCTCAGAGACACTATAAACAATATTATACTATATATATACCCCTCTCAGAGACACCAACATCAATATTATACTATATATACCCCTCTCAGAGACACCAACAACAATATTATACTATATATACCCCTCTCAGAGACACTATAAACAATATTATACTATATATACCCCTCTCAGAGACATCAACATCAATATTATACTATATATACCCCTCTCAGAGACACCAACAACAATATTATACTATATATACCCCTCTCAGAGACACTATAAACAATATTATACTATATATACCTCTCAGAGACACCAACATCAATATTATACTATATATACCCTCTTAGAGACACTATAAACAATATTATACTATATATACCCTCTGAGAGACACCAACATCAATATTATACTATATATACCCTCTCAGAGACACTATAAACAATATTATACTATATATACCCTCTCAGAGACACCAACATCAATATTATACTATATATACCCCTCTCAGAGACACTATAAACAATATTATACTATATATACCCCTCTCAGAGACACCAACATCAATATTATACTATATATACCCCTCTCAGAGACACTATAAACAATATTATACTATATATACCCCTCTCAGAGACACCAACATCAATATTATACTATATATACCCCTCTCAGAGACACTATAAACAATATTATACTATATATACCCCTCTCAGAGACACTATAAACAATATTATACTATATATACCCCTCTCAGAGACACCAACATCAATATTATACTATATATACCCTCTCAGAGACACCAACATCAATATTATACTATATATACCCTCTCTCAGAGACACCAACATCAATATTATACTATATATACCCTCTCAGAGACACCAAACATCAATATTATACTATATATATACCCTCTCAGAGACACTATAAACAATATTATACTATATATACCCCTCTCAGAGACACTATAAACAATATTATACTATATATACCCCTCTCAGAGACACCAACATCAATATTATACTATATAAACCCCTCTCAGAGACACTAAAAAATATTATACTATATATACAATCTCAGAGACACTATAAACACTATTATACCTCTCAGAGACACTATAAACAATATTATACTATATATACCCTCTCAGAGACACCAACATCAATATTATACTATATATACCCCTCTCAGAGACACTATAAATCAATATTATACTATATATACCCTCTCAGAGACACTATAAACAATATTATACTATATATACCCTCTCAGAGACACTATAAACAATATTATACTATATACCCCTCTCAGAGACACTCAGAGACACTATACCCTCTCAGAGACACCAACATCAATATTATACTATATAAACCCCTCTCAGAGACACCAACATCAATATTATACTATATATACCCCTCTCAGAGACACTATAAACAATATTATACTATATATACCCCTCTCAGAGACACTAAAATCAATATTATACTATATATACCCCTCTTCAGGGATATACCCCCTCAGAGACACTATAAACAATATTATACTATACTATAAACCCCTATTATACTATATATACCCCTCTCAGAGACACAACAACATCATATTATACTATATAAACCCCTCTCAGAGACATCAACATCAATATTATACTATATATACCCTCTCAGAGACACCAACATCAATATTATACTATATATACCTCTCAGAGACACTATAAACAATATTATACTATATATACCCTCTCTCAGAGACACTATAAACAATATTATACTATATATACCCTCTCAGAGACACTATAAACAATATTATACTATATATATACTATCTCAGAGACACTATAAACAATATTATACTATATATATATACCCCTCTCAGAGACACTATAAACAATATTATACTATATATATACCCCTCTCAGAGACACTATAAACAATATTATACTATATATATACCCCTCTCAGAGACACCAACATCAATATTATACTATATATACCCCTCTCAGAGACACCAACATCAATATTATACTATATATACCCCTCTCAGAGACACCAACATCAATATTATACTATATATACCCCTCTCAGAGACACTATAAACAATATTATACTATATATACCCCTCTCAGAGACACTATAAACAATATTATACTATATATATACCCTCTCAGAGACACCAACATCAATATTATACTATATATACCCTCTCAGAGACACCAACATCAATATTATACTATATATACCCCTCTCAGAGACACCAACATCAATATTATACTATATATACCCTCTCAGAGACACCAACATCAATATTATACTATATATACCCTCTCAGAGACACTATAAACAATATTATACTATATATACCCTCTCAGAGACACCAACATCAATATTATACTATATACCCTCTCAGAGACACTATAAACACTATTATACTATATATACCCAAGAGACACCAACATCAATATTATACTATATATACCCTCTCAGAGACACTATAAACAATATTATACTATATATACCCTCTCAGAGACACCAACATCAATATTATACTTTATATACCCTCTCAGAGACACTATAAACAATATTATACTATGTATACCCTCTCAGAGACACTATAAACAATATTATACTATATATACCCCTCTCAGAGACACCAACATCAATATTATACTATATATACCCCTCTCAGAGACACTATAAACAATATTATACTATATATACCCTCTCAGAGACACTATAAACAATATTATACTATATATACCCTCTCAGAGACACTATAAACAATATTATACTATATATACCCCTCTCAGAGACACCAACATCAATATTATACTATATATACCCTCTCAGAGACACTATAAACAATATTATACTATTTATACCCTCTCAGAGACACCAACATCAATATTATACTATATATACCCCTCTCAGAGACACTATAAACAATATTATACTATATATACCCTCTCAGAGACACTATAAACAATATTATACTATATATACCCTCTCAGAGACACTATAAACAATATTATACTATATATACCTCTCAGAGACACCAACATCAATATTATACTATATAAACCCCTCTCAGAGACACTAACATCAATATTATACTATATATACCCTCTCAGAGACACCAACATCAATATTATACTATATATACCCCTCTCAGAGACACCAACATCAATATTATACTATATATACCCCTCTCAGAGACACTATAAACAATATTATACTATATATATACCCCTCTCAGAGACACCAACATCAATATTATACTATATATACCCCTCTCAGAGACACCAACATCAATATTATACTATATATACCCCTCTCAGAGACACCAACATCAATATTATACTATATATACCCCTCTCAGAGACACTATAAACAATATTATACTATATATACCCCTCTCAGAGACACCAACATCAATATTATACTATATAAACCCCTCTCAGAGACACTATAAACACTATTATACTATATATACCCCTCTCAGAGACACCAACATCAATATTATACTATATAAACCCCTCTCAGAGACACTATAAACAATATTATACTATATATACCCCTCTCAGAGACACCAACATCAATATTATACTATATATACCCCTCTCAGAGACACTATAAACAATATTATACTATATATACCCCTCTCAGAGACACTATAAACAATATTATACTATATATACCCCTCTCAGAGACACCAACATCAATATTATACTATATATACCCTCTCAGAGACACTATAAAACAATATTATACTATATATACCCTCTCAGAGACACCAACATCAATATTATACTATATATACCCCTCTCAGAGACACCAACATCAATATTATACTATATATACCCCTCTGAGACACCAACATCAATATTATACTATATATACCCTCTCAGAGACACCAACATCAATATTATACTATATATACCCTCTCAGAGACACTATATATACCCCTCAGAGACACTATAAACAATATTATACTATATATACCCCTCTCAGAGACACCAACATCAATATTATACTATATATACCCTCTCAGAGACACTATAAACAATATTATACTATATATACCCCTCTCAGAGACACTATAAACAATATTATACTATATATACCCTCTCAGAGACACTATAAACAATATTATACTATATATACCCCTCTCAGAGACACTATAAACAATATTATACTATATATACCCCTCTCAGAGACACCAACATCAATATTATACTATATATACCCCTCTCAGAGACACCAACATCAATATTATACTATATATACCCCTCTCAGAGACACTATAAACAATATTATACTATATATACCCCTCTCAGAGACACCAACATCAATATTATACTATATAAACCCCTCTCAGAGACACTATAAACAATATTATACTATATATACCCCTCTCAGAGACACCAACATCAATATTATACTATATATACCCCTCTCAGAGACACCAACATCAATATTATACTATATATACCCCTCTCAGAGACACCAACATCAATATTATACTATATATACCCCTCTCAGAGACACTATAAACAATATTATACTATATATACCCCTCTCAGAGACACCAACATCAATATTATACTATATATACCCCTCTCAGAGACACTAACATCAATATTATACTATATATACCTCTCTCAGAGACACCAACATCAATATTATACTATATATACCCCTCTCAGAGACACTATAAACAATATTATACTATATATACCCTCTCAGAGACACCAACATCAATATTATACTATATATACCCTCTCAGAGACACTATAAACAATATTATACTATATATACCCCTCTCAGAGACACTATAAACAATATTATACTATATATACCCCTCTCAGAGACACCAACATCAATATTATACTATATATACCCCTCTCAGAGACACTATAAACAATATTATACTATATATACCCCTCTCAGAGACACTATAAACAATATTATACTATATATACCCTCTCAGAGACACTATAAACAATATTATACTATATATACCCTCTCAGAGACACCAACATCAATATTATACTATATATACCCCTCTCAGAGACACCAACATCAATATTATACTATATATACCCTCTCAGAGACACCAACATCAATATTATACTATATATACCTCTCAGAGACACCAAAACAATATTATACTATATATACCCCTCTCAGAGACACCAACATCAATATTATACTATATATACCCTCTCAGAGACACTATAAACAATATTATACTATATATACCCCTCTCAGAGACACCAAAACAATATTATACTATATATACCCTCTCAGAGACACTATAAACAATATTATACTATATATACCCTTCTCAGAGACACTATAAACAATATTATACTATATATACCCCTCTCAGAGACACCAACATCAATATTATACTATATATACCCCTCTCAGAGACACTATAAACAATATTATACTATATAAACCCCTCTCAGAGACACCAACATCAATATTATACTATATAAACCCCTCTCAGAGACACCAACATCAATATTATACTATATATACCCCTCTCAGAGACACTATAAACAATATTATACTATATATACCCCTCTCAGAGACACTATAAACAATATTATACTATATATACCCCTCTCAGAGACACTATAAACAATATTATACTATATATACCCCTCTCAGAGACACCAACATCAATATTATACTATATAAACCCCTCTCAGAGACATCAACATCAATATTATACTATATATACCCCTCTCAGAGACACTATAAACAATATTATACTATATATACCCCTCTCAGAGACACCAACATCAATATTATACTATATATACCCCTCTCAGAGACACCAACATCAATATTATACTATATATACCCCTCTCAGAGACACCAACATCAATATTATACTATATATACCCCTCTCAGAGACACTATAAACAATATTATACTATATATACCCCTCTCAGAGACACCAACATCAATATTATACTATATATACCCCTCTCAGAGACACCAACATCAATATTATACTATATAAACCCCTCTCAGAGACACCAACATCAATATTATACTATATATACCCTCTCAGAGACACTATAAACAATATTATACTATATATACCCCTCTCAGAGACACCAACATCAATATTATACTATATATACCTCTCAGAGACACCAACATCAATATTATACTATATATACCCTCTCAGAGACACCAACATCAATATTATACTATATATACCCTCTCAGAGACACTATAAACAATATTATACTATATATACCCCTCAGAGACACTATAAACAATATTATACTATATATACCCCTCTCAGAGACACCAACATCAATATTATACTATATAAACCCCTCTCAGAGACACTATAAACAATATTATACTATATATATACCCCTCTCAGAGACACCAACATCAATATTATACTATATATACCCCTCTCAGAGACACCAACATCAATATTATACTATATATACCCCTCTCAGAGACACCAACATCAATATTATACTATATATACCCCTCTCAGAGACACCAACATCAATATTATACTATATATACCCCTCTCAGAGACACCAACATCAATATTATACTATATATACCCCTCTCAGAGACACTATAAACAATATTATACTATATATACCCCTCTCAGAGACACTAACATCAATATTATACTATATATACCCCTCTCAGAGACACCAACATCAATATTATACTATATATACCCCTCTCAGAGACACTATAAACAATATTATACTATATATACCCCTCTCAGAGACACTATAAACACTATTATACTATATATACCCCTCTCAGAGACACTATAAACAATATTATACTATATATACCCCTCTCAGAGACACCAACATCAATATTATACTATATATACCCCTCTCAGAGACACCAACATCAATATTATACTATATATACCCCTCTCAGAGACACTATAAACAATATTATACTATATATACCCCTCTCAGAGACACTATAAACACTATTATACTATATATACCCCTCTCAGAGACACCAACATCAATATTATACTATATATACCCCTCTCAGAGACACCAACATCAATATTATACTATATATACCCCTCTCAGAGACACTATAAACAATATTATACTATATATACCCTCTCAGAGACACTATAAACAATATTATACTATATATACCCCTCTCAGAGACACCAACATCAATATTATACTATATATACCCCTCTCAGAGACACCAACATCAATATTATACTATATATACCCCTCTCAGAGACACCAACATCAATATTATACTATATATACCCCTCTCAGAGACACTATAAACAATATTATACTATATATACCCCTCTCAGAGACACCAACATCAATATTATACTATATATACCCCTCTCAGAGACACTATAAACAATATTATACTATATATACCCCTCTCAGAGACACCAACATCAATATTATACTATATATACCCCTCTCAGAGACACTATAAACAATATTATACTATATAAACCCCTCTCAGAGACACCAACATCAATATTATACTATATATACCCCTCTCAGAGACACCAACATCAATATTATACTATATATACCCCTCTCAGAGACACTATAAACAATATTATACTATATAAACCCCTCTCAGAGACACCAACATCAATATTATACTATATATACCCCTCTCAGAGACACTAACATCAATATTATACTATATATACCCCTCTCAGAGACACTATAAACAATATTATACTATATATACCTCTCAGAGACACCAACATCAATATTATACTATATAAACCCCTCTCAGAGACACTATAACATCAATATTATACTATATATACCCTCTCAGAGACACCAACATCAATATTATACTATATATACCCCTCTCAGAGACACTATAAACAATATTATACTATATATACCCCTCTCAGAGACACTATAAACAATATTATACTATATATACCCCTCTCAGAGACACCAACATCAATATTATACTATATATACCCCTCTCAGAGACACCAACATCAATATTATACTATATATACCCCTCTCAGAGACACCAACATTAATATTATACTATATATACCCTCTCAGAGACACTATAAACAATATTATACTATATATACCCCTCTCAGAGACACTATAAACAATATTATACTATATATACCCCTCTCAGAGACACTATAAACAATATTATACTATATATACCCCTCTCAGAGACACCAACATCAATATTATACTATATATACCCCTCTCAGAGACACTATAAACAATATTATACTATATATACCCCTCTCAGAGACACCAACATCAATATTATACTATATATACCCCTCTCAGAGACACTATAAACAATATTATACTATTTATACCCCTCTCAGACACACCAACATCAATATTATACTATATATACCCCTCTCAGAGACACTATAAACAATATTATACTATATATACCCCTCTCAGAGACACCAACATCAATATTATACTATATATACCCTCTCAGAGACACTATAAATCAATATTATACTATATATACCCTCTCAGAGACACCAACATCAATATTATACTATATATACCCTCTCAGAGACACTATAAACAATATTATACTATATATACCCTCTCAGAGACACCAACATCAATATTATACTATATAAACCCCTCTCAGAGACACCAACATCAATATTATACTATATATACCCCTCTCAGAGACACTATAAACAATATTATACTAGAGACACCAACATCAATATTATACTATATATACCCCTCTCAGAGACACCAACATCAATATTATACTATATATACCCCTCTCAGAGACACCAACATCAATATTATACTATATATACCCCTCTCAGAGACACTATAAACAATATTATACTATATATACCCCTCTCAGAGACACCAACATCAATATTATACTATATATACCCCTCTCAGAGACACTATAAACAATATTATACTATATATACCCTCTCAGAGACACCAACATCAATATTATACTATATATACCCCTCTCAGAGACACTATAAACAATATTATACTATATATACCCCTCTCAGAGACACCAACATTAATATTATCCTATATATACCCTCTCAGAGACACTATAAACAATATTATACTATATATACCCCTCTCAGAGACACTAAAACAATATTATACTATATATACCCTCTCAGAGACACCAACATCAATATTATACTATATATACCCCTCTCAGAGACACTATAAACAATATTATACTATATATACCCCTCTCAGAGACACTAAAATCAATATTATACTATATATACCCCTCTCAGAGACACTAACATCAATATTATACTATATATACCCCTCTCAGAGACACTATAAACAATATTATACTATATATACCCCTCTCAGAGACACTATAAACAATATTATACTATATATACCCCTCTCAGAGACACCAACATCAATATTATACTATATATACCCCTCTCAGAGACACTATAAACAATATTATACTATATATACCCCTCTCAGAGACACCAACATCAATATTATACTATATATACCCCTCTCAGAGACACTATAAACAATATTATACTATATATACCCCTCTCAGAGACACCAACATCAATATTATACTATATATACCCCTCTCAGAGACACCAACATCAATATTATACTATATATACCCCTCTCAGAGACACCAACATCAATATTATACTATATATACCCCTCTCAGAGACACCAACATCAATATTATACTATATATACCCCTCTCAGAGACACTATAAACAATATTATACTATATATACCCCTCTCAGAGACATCAACATCAATATTATACTATATATACCCCTCTCAGAGACACCAACATCAATATTATACTATATATACCCCTCTCAGAGACACCAACATCAATATTATACTATATATACCCCTCTCAGAGACACTATAAACAATATTATACTATATATACCCCTCTCAGAGACACCAACATCAATATTATACTATATATACCCCTCTCAGAGACACCAACATCAATATTATACTATATATACCCCTCTCAGAGACACCAACATCAATATTATACTATATATACCTCTCTGTGTCACAGAATTCTAGGAGTGGTGGGTGTAGAGTCAGGCGCAGAGAGCAATACTTCCAATGGAGGTTTATTTCGCTTGGTCTAGCCAACAATCAGGCAATGACCATAAATCAGGTCTAACAATTGTATGTCTAACAATTGTATTTTCATCTACATTTATAATGAGTATTTCTGTGAATTCATGTGGCTCTCTGCATAATCACTGCATGTTTTGGAATTACTGAACAAAACACTCCAATGTAAAATAAGATTTTTGGATATAAATATGAACTTTACCGAACAAAACATACATGTATTTGTGTAAAATGAAGTCCTATGAGTGTCATCTGATGAAGATCATCAAAGGTTAGTGATTCATTTTATCTCTATGTGTGCTTTTTGTGACTCCTCTCTTTGGCTGGAAAAATCAAATCAAATGTATTTATGTAGCCCTTCGTACATCAGCTGATATCTCAAAGTACTGTACAGAAAAAATGGCTGGGTTTTTCTGTGAGTTGGTGGTGACCTAACATAATCATTTGTGGAGCTTTCGCTAGTGGAACCCCAGTCCTAGACAGGTTAAATGGCCCCACATACCTCGGCCCCAGCTTCCGGCAGGGCAGGCGGAGGGGCAGGTTTCAGGTCGAGAGCCAGACCCGGTCCCCCGGTGCGAACACGGGGGCCTCACTGCGGTGGCAGTCAGCGCTCACCTTCTGTCGCCCACCAGCCCGTTTTAGCGATTCCTGGATGGCTTTCCAGGTCTCCTTTGAGCGCTGCACCCATTCCACCACCGCAGGAACTTCGGTCTGGCTCCGATGCCAAGGTGCTCTGGAACCCGCTCTGGGTTCCCATTTTGCTTTGTGCGTGATTGTCGTTGTCAAGTGGTTTCATTTTGTGCTCTGGATATTTACGTTTATCCTTGTTGGAACATTGCTTATTTTGAGTAAAGCTCAGATTTTTACTCATACCTGTGTCCTGCTGCCTGACTCCGCCTCCTCCATTCACCTAGAACGTTGACAGAATCAGGCACCACAACTCGGGAGTCAGCAGGTGCACCCAGCCCTCATCTACCTGTGGAGGAGCGTGTCCAGCAGAACGCGACTACGTTACAGAGTCTCGGTAACCATGGTCGCCATGGTCGCCATGGTCGCCATGGATCGCGTGCTGCAAACAATGGAACGATGGGAGAGGTTTCCGCCATGGTCCACCCTTCCTTTACCAGGATCCAGTGCTGGGGGGCGTATGACGGAACGGCTGCCGAGAGAGTGAGCGCCCTCATCTCCTGTCTGACTGGTAAAGCACTGGAATGGGCCAACACCATCTGGGGAAGGGAAGGACCGAGGTTTTCACCCGCTGCTTCCGGGCGGTTTTGGATCATCCACCTGAAGGTGGAATGACAGGGGATGAGGAGCGGGCCCTGACGGGATGGAATGAGCGGGCCCTGATCGTCCACTACAGGTGTAGTTTACGCGAGGACATTCGTAGGGAGCTAGCCTGCAGGGACACCACCCTTAACCTTGACCAGTTGGTGGACCTATCCATCCGGCTGGATAACCTGTTGGCCTCCCGCGGACATCCGGATCGTGGTCCGTCAGTTCCAACCCCCCAGCACTTCCAATCCAACGCCGATGGAACTGGGAGGGGTTGCTATGAGGGCGACCGGAGGGGGGACCATTCCATGCACCACCTGTGGCCGCAGAGGGCATGTCTGAGCTGTGTGTTAGTAGTTTAAACAGACCTCTGGTGGAATGTCTTGTGGGGTATGTATGGGTGTCTGAGCTGTGTGCTAGTAATTTAAACAGACCTCTGATGTCTGTGAGTTAGCTAGTTTAGTTTAAACAGACCTCTGGTGGAATGTCTTGTGGGGTATGTATGGGTGTCTGAGCTGTGTGCTAGTAATTTAAACAGACCTCTGGTGGAATGTCTTGTGGGGTATGTATGGGTGTCTGAGCTGTGTGTTAGTAGTTTAAACAGACCTCTGGTGGCATGTCTTGTGGGGTATGTATGGGTGTCTGAGCTGTGTGCTAGTAATTTAAACAGACCTCTGGTGGCATGTCTTGTGGGATATGTATGGGTGTCTGAACTGTGTGCCAGTAGTTTAAACAGACAGCTTGGTACCTTCAGCTTGCCAGCACTTATTACAAAAACAAGTAGTGATGAAGTCAATCTCTCCTCCACTTTTCACACGTTACATGTTCCTCAGTGCACAAAACAATATAACAAGTCATACTGTGGGGTGTTGGACCCAGTCAGGTCTTTATATAACAAGTCATACTGTGGGGTGTTGGACCCAGTCAGGTCTTTATATAACAAGTCATACTGTGGGATGCTGGACCCAGTCAGGTCTTTATATAACAAGTCATACTGTGGGGTGTTGGACCCAGTCAGGTCTTTATATAACAAGTCATACTGTGGGGTGTTGGACCCAGTCAGGTCTTAATATAACAAGTCATACTGTGGGGTGTTGGACCCAGTCAGGTCTTTATATAACAAGTCATACTGTGGGGTGTTGGACCCAGTCAGGTCTTTATATAACAAGTCATACTGTGGGGTGCTGGACCCAGTCAGGTCTTTATATAACAAGTCATACTGTGGGATGCTGGACCCAGTCAGGTCTTTATATAACAAGTCATACTGTGGGGTGTTGGACCCAGTCAGGTCTTTATATAACAATATAACAAGTCATACTGTGGGGTGTTGGACCCAGTCAGGTCTTTATATAACAAGTCATACTGTGGGGTGTTGGACCCAGTCAGGTCTTTATATAACAAGTCATACTGTGGGGTGCTGGACCCAGTCAGGTCTTTATATAACAAGTCATACTGTGGGGTGATGGACCCAGTCAGGTCTTTATATAACAAGTCATACTGTGGGGTGTTGGACCCAGTCAGGTCTTTATATAACAAGTCATACTGTGGGGTGTTGGACCCAGTCAGGTCTTTATATAACAAGTCATACTGTGGGGTGCTGGACCCAGTCAGGTCTTTATATAACAATATAACAATATCATACTGTGGGGTGCTGGACCCAGTCAGGTCTTTATATAACAATATACAAGTCATACTGTGGGGTGCTGGACCCAGTCAGTGTTGGGACCCAGTCTTTATATAACAAGTCATACTGTGGGGTGTTGGACAGTCAGGTCTTTATATAACAAGTCATACTGTGGGGTGTTGGACCCAGTCAGGTCTTTATATAACAAGTCATACTGTGGGGTGTTGGACCCAGTCAGGTCTTTATATAACAAGTCATACTGTGGGATGCTGGACCCAGTCAGGTCTTTATATAACAAGTCATACTGTGGGGTGCTGGACCCAGTCAGGTCTTTATATAACAAGTCATACTGTGGGGTGCTGGACCCAGTCAGGTCTTTATATAACAAGTCATACTGTGGGGTGTTGGACCCAGTCAGGTCTTTATATAACAAGTATAACAAGTCATACTGTGGGGTGTTGGACCCAGTCAGGTCTTTATATAACAAGTCATACTGTGGGGTGCTGGACCCAGTCAGGTCTTTATATAACAAGTCATACTGTGGGGTGCTGGACCCAGTCAGGTCTTTATATAACAAGTCATACTGTGGGGTGCTGGACCCAGTCAGGTCTTTATATAACAAGTCATACTGTGGGGTGCTGGACCCAGTCAGGTCTTTATATAACAAGTCATACTGTGGGGTGTTGGACCCAGTCAGGTCTTTATATAACAAGTCATACTGTGGGGTGTTGGACCCAGTCAGGTCTTAATATAACAAGTCATACTGTGGGGTGCTGGACCCAGTCAGGTCTTCATATAACAATATAACAAGTCATACTGTGGGGTGCTGGACCCAGTCAGGTCTTTATATAACAAGTCATACTGTGGGGTGCTGGACCCAGTCAGGTCTTTATATAACAAGTCATACTGTGGGGTGTTGGACCCAGTCAGGTCTTTATATAACAATATAACAAGTCATACTGTGGGGTGTTGGACCCAGTCAGGTCTTTATATAACAAGTCATACTGTGGGGTGCTGGACCCAGTCAGGTCTTTATATAACAAGTCATACTGTGGGGTGTTGGACCCAGTCAGGTCTTTATATAACAAGTCATACTGTTGGGTGTTGGATCCAGTCAGGTCTTTATGGGAACAAGTCATACTGTGGTTTCAAGGTGTTGGACCCAGTCAGGTCTTTATATAACAGTCATACTGTGGGGTGTTGGACCCAGTCAGGTCTTTATATAACAAGTCATACTGTGGGGTGTTGGACACCAGTCAGGTCTTTATATAACAAGTCATACACCCAGTCAGGTCACACAACAATACACACAAACTCATACTGTGGGGTGTTGGACCCAGTCAGGTCTTTATATAACAAGTCATACACCCAGTAACCTGTCATATCATCAGAGCCTTCATAAATCAGGAGGGGTTGTAGTGTCCTGTAATACGTTGCTTGAGGTCGGACACCATTAGACACGTTTAAACCATATATTTAAACCATATATTTAAACCATACATTTAAACCATATATTTAAACCATATATTTAAACCATATATTTAAAACATATATTTAAAACATATATTAAAACCATACATTTAAACCATATATTTAAAACATATATTTAAAACATATATTTAAACCATATATTTAAAACATATATTTAAACCATATATTTAAACCATACATTTAAACCATATATTTAAACCATATATTTAAAACATATATTTAAACCATATATTTAAACCATACATTTAAAACATATATTTAAACCATATATTTAAACCATACATTTAAACCATATATTTAAACCATATATTTAAACCATACCTATATTTCATTTTATTTTTTTACCCTTTTAAAGCAATACAAATACATGAAGTTTCAAGAAGTCCAGCAATGTAATTACATTGACCATTACACAGGACTGTGAATAGTGTAGCTGGACCCTGAGCTGGGAGATGAATGGTTCTGGTCTCTCTTACATTGACCATTACACAGGACTGTGAATAGTGTAGCTGGTCCCTGAGCTGGTGGACAAATGCTTCTGCCTGCTGAAGGTGCATGTTGGTTCCAGCCTTAAAAGTAACATCAAAGAATGTTTTCAGGTCTGTTGGGAAATGCCTTGGTCACACCATCTGGATAAGGACGTGTCTGTTGGGAAATGCCTTGGTCACACCATCTGGATAAGGACGTGTCTGTTGGGAAATGCCTTTGTCACACCATCTGGATAAGGACAGGTCTGTTGGGAAATGCCTTGGTCACACCATCTGGATAAGGACATGTCTGTTGGGAAATGCCTTGGTCACACCATCTGGATAAGGACAGGTCTGTTGGGAAATGCCTTGGTCACACCATCTGGATAAGGACTGGGGAGATGGGGAGATGGGAAACTTCGTCAAACACTGAAGTACCATTTCCGCAGGATTAACAATTCAACTCACCCTGCCTATCCAACGTCAGTTATTCCTCATTTTTAACCTGATCTGATAGATGCTGCTCTGCCTTACCACTGAACTCGTGTAGAGATAGATGCTGCTCTGCCTTACCACTGAACTCGTTTAGAGCTAGATGCTGCTCTGCCTTACCACTGAACTCGTGTAGAGCTAGATGCTGCTCTGCCTTACCACTAAACTCGTTTAGAGCTAGATGCTGCCTTACCACTGAACTCGTGTAGAGCTAGATGCTGCTCTGCCTTACCACTGAACTCCTTTAGAGCTAGATGCTGCTCTGCCTTACCACTGAACTCCTGTAGAGATAGATGCTGCTCTGCCTTACCACTGAACTCGTTTAGAGCTAGATGCTGCCGTACCACTGAACTCGTGTAGAGCTAGATGCTGCTCTGCCTTACCACTGAACTCGTTTAGAGCTAGATGCTGCTCTGCCTTACCACTGAACTCCTTTAGAGCTAGATGCTGCTCTGCCTTACCACTGAACTCGTTTAGAGCTAGATGCTGCCTTACCACTGAACTCCTTTAGAGCTAGATGCTGCTCTGCCTTACCACTGAACTCGTGTAGAGCTAGATGCTGCTCTGCCTTACCACTGAACTCCTTTAGAGCTAGATGCTGCTCTGCCTTACCACTGAACTCGTGTAGAGCTAGATGCTGCTCTGCCTTACCACTGAACTCGTTTAGAGCTAGATGCTGCCTTACCACTGAACTCGTGTAGAGCTAGATGCTGCTCTGCCTTACCACTGAACTTGTTTAGAGCTAGATGCTGCTCTGCCTTACCACTGAACTCGTGTAGAGCTAGATGCTGCTCTGCCTTACCACCAAACTCGTTTAGAGCTAGATGCTGCTCTGCCTTACCACTGAACTCGTTTAGAGCTAGATGCTGCTCTGCCTTACCACTGAACTCGTGTAGAGCTAGATGCTGCTCTGCCTTACCACTGAACTCGTTTAGAGCTAGATGCTGCTCTGCCTTACCACTGAACTCGTGTAGAGCTAGATGCTGCTCTGCCTTACCACTGAACTCGTTTAGAGCTAGAGGCTGCTCTGCCTTACCACTGAACTCGTGTAGAGCTAGATGCTGCTCTGCCTTACCACTGAACTCGTGTAGAGCTAGATGCTGCTCTGCCTTACCACTGAACTCGTGTAGAGCTAGATGCTGCTCTGCCTTACCACCAAACTCATTTAGAGCTAGATGCTGCTCTGCCTTACCACTGAACTCCTTTAGAGCTAGATGCTGCTCTGCCTTACCACTGAACTCGTGTAGAGCTAGATGCTGCTCTGCCTTACCACTGAACTCGTGTAGAGCTAGATGCTGCTCTGCCTTACCACTGAACTCCTTTAGAGCTAGATGCTGCTCTGCCTTACCACTGAACTTGTGTAGAGCTAGATGCTGCTCTGCCTTACCACTGAACTCGTTTAGAGCTAGATGCTGCCTTACCACTGAACTCGTGTAGAGCTAGATGCTGCCTTACCACTGAACTCGTGTAGAGCTAGATGCTGCCTTACCACTGAACTCGTGTAGAGCTAGATGCTGCTCTGCCTTACCACTGAACTCGTTTAGAGCTAGATGCTGCTCTGCCTTACCACTGAACTCGTGTAGAGCTAGATGCTGCTCTGCCTTACCACTGAACTCGTTTAGAGATAGATGCTGCTCTGCCTTACCACTGAACTCGTTTAGAGCTAGATGCTGCCTTACCACTGAACTCGTGTAGAGCTAGATGCTGCTCTGCCTTACCACTGAACTCGTTTAGAGCTAGATGCTGCTCTGCCTTACCACTGAACTCGTGTAGAGATAGATGCTGCTCTGCCTTACCACTGAACTCGTTTAGAGCTAGATGCTGCTCTGCCTTACCACTGAACTCGTGTAGAGCTAGATGCTGCTCTGCCTTACCACTGAACTCGTGTAGAGATAGATGCTGCTCTGCCTTACCACTGAACTCGTGTAGAGCTAGAGGCTGCTCTGCCTTACCACTGAACTCGTTTAGAGCTAGAGGCTGCTCTGCCTTACCACTGAACTCCTGTAGAGATAGATGCTGCCTTACCACTGAACTCCTGTAGAGATAGATGCTGCCTTACCACTGAACTTGTGTAGAGATAGATGCTGCTCTGCCTTACCACTGAACTCGTGTAGAGATAGATGCTGCTCTGCCTTACCACTGAACTCGTTTAGAGCTAGATGCTGCTCTGCCTTACCACTGAACTCCTTTAGAGCTAGATGCTGCTCTGCCTTACCACTGAACTCGTTTAGAGCTAGATGCTGCCTTACCACTGAACTCGTTTAGAGCTAGATGCTGCTCTGCCTTACCACTGAACTCGTGTAGAGCTAGATGCTGCTCTGCCTTACCACTGAACTCGTTTAGAGCTAGATGCTGCTCTGCCTTACCACTGAACTCGTTTAGAGCTAGATGCTGCTCTGCCTTACCACTGAACTCGTGTAGAGCTAGATGCTGCTCTGCCTTACCACTGAACTTGTTTAGAGCTAGATGCTGCTCTGCCTTACCACTGAACTCGTTTAGAGCTAGATGCTGCTCTGCCTTACCACTGAACTCGTGTAGAGCTAGATGCTGCTCTGCCTTACCACTGAACTCGTGTAGAGCTAGATGCTGCTCTGCCTTACCACTGAACTTGTTTAGAGCTAGATGCTGCCTTACCACTGAACTCGTGTAGAGCTAGATGCTGCTCTGCCTTACCACCAAACTCGTTTAGAGCTAGATGCTGCTCTGCCTTACCACTGAACTCGTTTAGAGCTAGATGCTGCTCTGCCTTACCACTGAACTCGTGTAGAGCTAGATGCTGCTCTGCCTTACCACTGAACTCGTTTAGAGCTAGATGCTGCTCTGCCTTACCACTGAACTCGTGTAGAGCTAGATGCTGCTCTGCCTTACCACTGAACTCATTTAGAGCTAGATGCTGCCTTACCACTGAACTCGTGTAGAGCTAGATGCTGCTCTGCCTTACCACCAAACTCATTTAGAGCTAGATGCTGCTCTGCCTTACCACTGAACTCGTTTAGAGCTAGATGCTGCTCTGCCTTACCACTGAACTCGTTTAGAGCTAGATGCTGCTCTGCCTTACCACTGAACTCCTTTAGAGCTAGATGCTGCTCTGCCTTACCACTGAACTCGTGTAGAGCTAGATGCTGCTCTGCCTTACCACTGAACTCGTTTAGAGCTAGATGCTGCTCTGCCTTACCACTGAACTCGTTTAGAGCTAGATGCTGCCTTACCACTGAACTCGTGTAGAGCTAGATGCTGCTCTGCCTTACCACTGAACTCGTGTAGAGCTAGATGCTGCTCTGCCTTACCACTGAACTTGTTTAGAGCTAGATGCTGCCTTACCACTGAACTCCTTTAGAGCTAGATGCTGCTCTGCCTTACCACTGAACTTGTGTAGAGCTAGATGCTGTTCTTTCTTACCACTGAACTTGTTTAGAGCTAGATGCTGCTCTGCCTTACCACTGAACTCGTGTAGAGATAGATGCTGCTCTGCCTTACCACTGAACTCGTTTAGAGCTAGATGCTGCTCTGCCTTACCACTGAACTCGTTTAGAGCTAGATGCTGCTCTGCCTTACCACTGAACTCGTGTAGAGCTAGAGGCTGTTCCTCAAAGCTCAACAGTAAGGGTCTTACAGTGAATTGGGTCGAGTGCCTCCCTCATCCTGAACCTTATAAACCCGGCGCCTTCTCAGGATTGTCCGGGACAGAGTTTCAACCTTGGCACACCATGAGCGTGTCGCCCTCCTCTGGGTTGGCTTTAGCCCAGAGACACCCCTCCCTAAGACTCCTACCAATGCACTCAGTTACTATGGTAGGTCTCTGGTTAGGTTCCTTTATAAGAGCAACTCGGTTCCCCGATAGACTAACTAACCAGATGCTAAAAATCCTCAATTAATCCTGTTTCAGAAACCCAGAGTAAACTACATGCACTTGTATGACTCTTTGATGACACAGGGGTTTCAGAACAATAGCGCAAGTTATTTAAAAAAAATCAAAATCAAGCAATCAGAAATTAATATCACAAATCAATGATGAGTAAAAATTGACAGTAAATTAAATTGATAGACCACCTTCAGCATCCTTAACTAAAACCCTGTTGCGGTTTGCCAATAAAATGTTTGTTTTTTTGTCTATTACAATTTTATAAAAAGCACAATATTAAATAACAAGATAAACGGGTTGTTACCTATAAATATATATATATAAACAGTTTTTGGCTCCGCCCTCAGGATGATCAGCCTCAGATGGCGTCAAAAACTCTAACAACTGGTGGGTCCCCTGCGGGACGGTTGAGCTAACGTAGGCTAATGTGATTAGCATGAGGTTGTAAGTAACAAGAACATTTCCCAGGACATAGACATATCTGATATGGGCAGAAAGCTTAAATTCTTGTTAATCTAACTGCATTGTCCAATTTACAGTGAAAGAATACCATGCTATTGTTTGAGGAGAGTGCACAGTTTTGAACATGAAAAGTTATTAATAAACAAATTAGGCACGTTTGGGCAGTCTTGATACAAAATGAACAGAAATACAATTGTTCATTGGATCAGTCTAACACTTTGCACATACACTGCTGCCATCTAGTGGCCAAAATCTAAATTGCACCTGGCCTGGAATAATACATTATGGCCTTTCTCTTGCATTTCAAGCATAGTACAAAAACTACAAGCAAATGATTGTTTTTTCTTTGTATTTTCTTATACCAAATCTAATGTGTTATATTCTCCTTTATTCCTTTCACATTTTCACAATCTTCAAAGTGTTTCCTTTAAAATGTTACGAAGAATATGCATGTCCTTGCTCCAGGGCCTGAGCTACAGGCAGTTAGATTTGGGTATGTCATTTTAGAGGAAAATTGAAAAAAAAGGGTCCGATCCTTCAGAGGTTTTAAGAAAGTATAACAAAAATACATATATTTTAAGCTGAAAACCTACTGCCAAAATCTTCTTCCAGTAGTCAACAGGTTCTTCTAGCAAGCTCAAAGAGAGTACCACTCTCCCAAAAATCATCACTCTTTTAAACCCTTCATGCTTCTTTCTGCTAACTCATCGTGACTAGCACCTGCTCCAATGACGCATTCAGTAGTTAACACCTAATGCGGAGGCAGGATGTTAACCTACACAGGATGCCAGCCTTGGCAGGATGTCCCCTCCTGACCTCTATGACCAGGATGTCCCCTCCTGGCCTCTCTGACCAGGATGTCCCCTCCTGGCCTCTATGACCAGGATGTCCCCTCCTGACCTCTCTGACCAGGATGTCCCCTCCTGGCCTCTATGACCAGGATGTCCCCTCCTGACCTCTCTGACTAGGATGTCCCCTCCTGACCTCTCTGACCAGGATGTCCCCTCCTGACCTCTATGACCAGGATGTCCCCTCCTGACCTCTCTGACCAGGATGTCCCCTCCTGACCTCTATGACCAGGATGTCCCCTCCTGGCCTCTCTGACCAGGATGTCCCCTCCTGGCCTCTATGACCAGGATGTCCCCTCCTGACCTCTCTGACCAGGATGTCCCCTCCTGACCTCTATGACCAGGATGTCCCCTCCTGACCTCTCTGACCAGGATGTCCCCTCCTGACCTCTATGACCAGGATGTCCCCTCCTGGCTGCTCTGACCAGGATGTCCCCTCCTGACCTCTCTGACCAGGATGTCCCCTCCTGACCTCTATGACCAGGATGTCCCCTCCTGACCTCTCTGACCAGGATGTCCCCTCCTGGCTGCTCTGACCAGGATGTCCCCTCCTGACCTCTATGACCAGGATGTCCCCTCCTGACCTCTATGACCAGGATGTCCCCTCCTGACCTCTATGACCAGGATGTCCCCTCCTGGCTGCTCTGACCAGGATGTCCCCTCCTGACCTCTATGACCAGGATGTCCCCTCCTGACCTCTATGACCAGGATGTCCCCTCCTGGCTGCTCTGACCAGGATGTCCCCTCCTGACCTCTAGACCAGATGTCCCCTCCTGGCTGCTCTGACCAGGATGTCCCCTCCTGAACTCTATGACCAGGATGTCCCCTCCTGGCTGCTCTGACCAGGATGTCCCCTCCTGGCTGCTCTGACCCCTCTGACCTCTATGACCAGGATGTCCCCTCCTGGCTGCTCTGACCAGACCAGGATGTCCCCTCCTGGCTGCTCTGACCAGGATGTCCCCTCCTGACCTCTATGACCAGGATGTCCCCTCCTGGCTGCTCTGACCAGGATGTCCCCTCCTGACCTCTCTGACCAGGATGTCCCCTCCTGATGACCAGGATGTCCCCTCCTGACCTCTATGACCAGGATGTCCCCTCCTGACCTCTATGACCAGGATGTCCCCTCCTGACCTCTATGACCAGGATGTCCCCTCCTGGCTGCTCTGACCAGGATGTCCCCTCCTGACCTCTATGACCAGGATGTCCCCTCCTGACCTCTATGACCAGGATGTCCCCTCCTGGCTGCTCTGACCAGGATGTCCCCTCCTGACCTCTATGACCAGGATGTCCCCTCCTGGCTGCTCTGACCAGGATGTCCCCTCCTGGCTGCTCTGACCAGGATGTCCCCTCCTGACCTCTATGACCAGGATGTCCCCTCCTGACCTCTCTGACCAGGATGTCCCCTCCTGACCTCTATGACCAGGATGTCCCCTCCTGGCTGCTCTGACCAGGATGTCCCCTCCTGGCTGCTCTGACCAGGATGTCCCCTCCTGGCTGCTCTGACCAGGATGTCCCCTCCTGAACTCTATGACCAGGATGTCCCCTCCTGGCTGCTCTGACCAGGATGTCCCCTCCTGACCTCTATGACCAGGATGTCCCCTCCTGGCTGCTCTGACCAGGATGTCCCCTCCTGACCTCTCTGACCAGGATTTCCCCTCCTGACCTCTCTGACCAGGATGTCCCCTCCTGACCTCTATGACCAGGATGTCCCCTCCTGACCTCTATGACCAGGATGTCCCCTCCTGACCTCTATGACCAGGATGTCCCCTCCTGGCTGCTCTGACCAGGATGTCCCCTCCTGAACTCTATGACCAGGATGTCCCCTCCTGGCTGCTCTGACCAGGATGTCCCCTCCTGACCTCTATGACCAGGATGTCCCCTCCTGGCTGCTCTGACCAGGATGTCCCCTCCTGACCTCTCTGACCAGGATGTCCCCTCCTGACCTCTCTGACCAGGATGTCCCCTCCTGACCTCTATGACCAGGATGTCCCCTCCTGGCTGCTCTGACCAGGATGTCCCCTCCTGACCTCTATGACCAGGATGTCCCCTCCTGGCTGCTCTGACCAGGATGTCCCCTCCTGACCTCTCTGACCAGGATGTCCCCTCCTGACCTCTCTGACCAGGATGTCCCCTCCTGACCTCTATGACCAGGATGTCCCCTCCTGACCTCTATGACCAGGATGTCCCCTCCTGACCTCTCTGACCAGGATGTCCCCTCCTGACCTCTATGACCAGGATGTCCCCTCCTGGCTGCTCTGACCAGGATGTCCCCTCCTGACCTCTCTGACCAGGATGTCCCCTCCTGACCTCTCTGACCAGGATGTCCCCTCCTGACCTCTATGACCAGGATGTCCCCTCCTGGCTGCTCTGACCAGGGGATTTCCAAGCTAGCATTCTTCATGTACTTTTTATTAACCTCAACTTTTAAAACACACATTTTTAACCATTACCGTTCCCCACTTAGCTCCATCCTACTCTCACCGGATGTTTTATTCACCTTATCTCGTAGATATCCATCATTACAACATTTCATTATTATAACCTTTCATTATCAACCTCCTGCAGGCCCTAGGGCCTTGTTCCTATAGGCTCAACAAACCTAGTCTATATGCATCATCCTTTAATGCAAACAACAGTATAACGTCCCTTTAACTGCATGACACTAGTCCCCTTTAATAAATATCTTCCACTGTACATTTTCCCATTCTTTCAAACTTCAACATTTAGTAACACATTTCAATTATTATTTTACTAAATTCCAGTCCCAATTAGTTTCTTTTACTACTTTATCTATTTTTCTTATGTTTTATTTTCAAATGTGTCTGTAAAATGTCACAGAGCACCTCAACCCACTACTCCTGGCACTATTGTTAGCGTCACGGTTCGTTTTGAGATTATGGATTTTTTTTTTTGCTGTGAGTTTCACCTAGAAATAAAGAAGATGTGGGACCCAGATCACGCTGTGCTTTGTTCCACTTACTATGATGATCGAGACAGAAGATCCAACCTACAAAGGACCAAGCAGCATGCCCAGGAGGTAATGGCATCCTGGTCTTTGGAGGAGATTAGGGAGAGAACATCCTGGACTTGGGACGACATAATAGCAGGAGAGAAGAGCCTGCCATGGAAGCAGGCGGAAGCAGCGAAGGAGAGACAGCGACGAAGTCAGATAGGAAGGCCACAGATACTCCAATAATTGTTTTTTGGGGGCACATGGAGCAGTCGGCGGAGCCGAGGAGTGAACCAGAGCCAACTTCCCGTACTCACCGTGGGGAGCGTGGGACCGGTCAGGCACCATGTTTTGCGGTGATACGCACTGTGTCTCCAGCGCGCATTCACAGTCCGGTGTGTCCTATGCCAGCTTCTCGCACTTGTCGTGCTAAAGTCGGTATCTGTCCAGGACGGGTTGTGTTTCACAGTCCGGAACCTCCAACGACGACGTCCACAGTCCGGAACCTCCAACGACGGTCCACAGTCCGGAACCTCCAACGACGGTCCACAGTCCGGAACCTCCAACGACGGTCCACAGTCCGGAACCTCCAACGACGGTCCACAGTCCGGAACCTCCAACGACGGTCCACAGTCCGGAACCTCCAACGACGGTCCACAGTCCGGAACCTCCAACGACGGTCCACAGTCCGGAACCTCTAATGACGGTCCACAGTCCAGAACCTCCTGAAATCATCCTGATTTCCCCTTTGTGCTTGGTGGGATCTGGTCTATGTATAGTTGCCTGTTAGCACTATTATAAATAAAGAAGATGTGGAACCCAGATCACGCTGCGCTTTGGTCCACTTATTCTAACGAGCGTGACAGTATCGTATTATTATATTCCTCTCTCACTTACAGATATCATGACTTGACTATGAGACGAGGCTAGGTATCTAGGTGGGTTTTTATTCAACTGCGTCTGGCTAGCTAGCAAAATGTTAAGTCACCCAAAAAAAATTTAAATCATTATTGAGGTAGCTATGTAATCTAACTCGACACTTATTAACTACTACAAACTAATTAAAATGTAGCAAACTCATCACGTGCCCTATGGAAGCACCGCTAACCAAACAACAGCACTGAATTAAAGGGCAACTACATCTCCCATTTATTTCCCAGAACTGAAAAGTCATCCCCTGATGCGGTTTAAGGTTGTGAACACAGAATATCTCATTTGGTTTTCTATTAACAGCCTAAGGTCGATGTGGAAATCAAATTAGCATAATACAAAAATCCCCATGAAAATGTGTCAGTTTAAGCTAGAGAGAGTATCTGTTTGTTTTTTCATTGGATGTGTCTCAATCCACCGCAATCCGCCTTCATCGGTGGAGGGTAGAGAGGGAAAAGAGTGGTAGAGAGGAAGAAGGAGAGGGTAGAAAGGAAGAAGGAGAGGGTAGAGAGGGAAAAGAGTGGTAGAGAGGAAGAAGGAGAGGGTAGAGAGGAAGAAGGAGAGGATAGAGAGGAAGAAGGAGAGGGTAGAGAGGAAAAAGAGTGGTAGAGAGGAAGAAGGAGAGGGTAGAGAGGAAGAAGGAGAGGGTAGAGAGGAAGAAGGAAAGGGTAGAGAGGGAAAAGGAGAGTGGTAGAGAAGAAGAAGGAGAGGGTAGAGAGGAAGAAGGAGAGGGTAGAGAGGAAGAAGGAGAGGGTAGAAGGAAGAAGGAGGGGTAGAGAGGAAGAAGGAGAGGGTAGAGAGGAAGAAGGAGAGGGTAGAGAGGGAAAAGGAGAGGGTAGAGAGGAAGAAGGAGAGATGGAGAAAGAGAGGAGAGATGTCAGAAAGGCAGATTGACGTGACATTGAGGGAAAGGGGGGTGAAGGAAAGAAAAGGAATTTAAACGTCATATTCAGCTTCTCCGTTCCCTCGTTCCACTTCAAAGCATCTCTCTTCCCCTCTCTACCTCTCTCTTCATCCCCCTCCCTCCCTCTGTCTCTGTCTCTGTCTCTGTCTCTGTCTCTGTCTCTCTCCCTCTCCCTCTCCCTCTCCCTCTCTCTCTCTCTCTCTCTCTCTCTCTCTCACACACACACACACACACTCACACTCTTTGATGAGTGACGTCAATCATGCCAATCAGAACGTAACGTGACATTTTGGTTGATTATATAACCTTTCTGTCTGTGTGTGTGTGTGTGTGTGAGAGAGAGAGGGCGAGAGAGAGAGAGAGAGAGAGAGAGAGAGAGAGAGAGAGAGAGAGAGAGAGAGAGAGAGAGAGAGTGGGAGGGAGGGAGAATGAGGGAGAATGAGGGAGAGGGAGAGTGATAACTAGGAGGAGATACGGAGGAGTGCAGAGTAGATGAAAATGAAAAAACAAATGTAGAAATATTTATATATCAGTTTTCAGAAATGTTGGTAAATTTGCTTTAACTTCTGAACGTGATTGATTTGTTTGGTTTCAATAACACACATGTATCACTACATGGTTTCATGGCAGAGACACGAACATTTGTCTTGCAAAAATGATATATATTCGCCAGCTCAGAGAAAAAACTAGCACCGCAAGTCAAATATGAAAAATGTATCAATACAGTAATATCAGGTCTGGGCCTTTTGGGATGAGACCAAAGTCTAACCAAACACTATAGCATGAGGAAAGATTTTCAATGTGTTGATTTTATAAAGAATATCAATATAATATGTTGCATTACATCTCAAATCTATGAATTAATAATCTGAGATATTTTACACACACATGAAGGTACCCATGAACAATACTTTCTGATTTTAAAAAAGCACTAGTGTGAAAAATGTGTGGCTATAGCAGAGGAGACCGTTGAGAAAGAATATTGAGAGGGAAAATGCAGTGAAATGGCCATCTGCAGAGAGATGAGTCACCTGTTTGCAATTTCGCACACACACACACACACACATAATCTAACACACGCGTGCGCACACGTACACACTCACACACATAATCTAACACACACACAAATACTAACACACACAAGCATTCAAAAAAAAAAGTTTGTGTTTTCAATTCCGTCACATACTGTTCATTATGTCCAAGGTAACACCAGTACACAACAGCACAACTATGTTTTGTAAAAAAATAAAATATGAAGTTCAAAAGTTTTCAGATTGGCTGACATAGAGGACAAGAAAACAATCTCCGTTGGGCTGGAAACTCATCGCAGGTTTTGATTTTTTTTTAAACTTTTAATCCTATCGTGTGACATATCATCACCTATCATGTGACATATCATCACCTATCATGTGACATATCATCACCTATCATGTGACATGTCATCACCTATCATGTGACATATCATCACCTATCATGTGACATGTCATCACCTATCATGTGACATATCGTCACCTATCGTGTGACATGTCATCACCTATCATGTGACATATCATCACCTATCATGTGACATGTCATCACCTATCATGTGACATATCGTCACCTATCGTGTGACATGTCATCACCTATCATGTGACATATCATCACCTATCATGTGACATGTCATCACCTATCATGTGACATATCATCACCTATCATGTGACATATCATCACCTATCATGTGACATATCATCACCTATCATGTGACATATCATCACCTATCATGTGACATATCATCACCTATCATGTGACATGTCATCGCCTATCATGTGACATATCATCACCTATCATGTGACATGTCATCACCTATCATGTGACATGTCATCACCTATCATGTGACATGTCATCGCCTATCATGTGACATATCATCACCTATCATGTGACATGTCATCACCTATCATGTGACATATCATCACCTATCATGTGACATATCATCACCTATCATGTGACATATCATCACCTATCATGTGACATATCATCACCTATCATGTGACATATCATCACCTATCATGTGACATATCATCACCTATCATGTGACATATCATCACCTATCATGTGACATATCATCACCTATCATGTGACATATCATCACCTATCATGTGACATATCATCACCTATCATGTGACATATCATCACCTATCATGTGACATATCATCACCTATCATGTGACATATCATCACCTATCATGTGACATATCATGTCATGTGACATATCATCCCTATCATGTGACATATCATCACCTATCATGTGACATATCATCACCTATCATGTGACATATCATCACCTATCATGTGACATATCATCACCTATCATGTGACATGTCATCGCCTATCATGTGACATATCATCACCTATCATGTGACATGTCATCGCCTATCATGTGACATATCATCACCTATCATGTGACATGTCATCACCTATCATGTGACATGTCATCACCTATCATGTGACATATCATCACCTATCATGTGACATATCATCACCTATCATGTGACATGTCATCACCTATCATGTGACATATCATCACCTATCATGTGACATGTCATCACCTATCATGTGACATATCATCGCCTATCATGTGACATATCATCACCTATCGTATCATCACCTACATGTCATCACCTATCATGTGACATGTCATCACCTATCATGTGACATATCATCGCCTATCATGTGACATATCATCACCTATCGTGTGACATATCATCACCTATCATGTGACATGTCATCACCTATCATGTGACATATCATCACCTATCATGTGACATATCATCACCTATCATGTGACATATCATCACCTATCATGTGACATATCATCACCTATCATGTGACATATCATCACCTATCATGTGACATATCATCACCTATCATGTGACATATCATCACCTATCATGTGACATATCATCACCTATCATGTGACATATCATCACCTATCATGTGACATATCATCACCTATCATGTGACATATCATCACCTATCATGTGACATGTCATCACCTATCATGTGACATATCATCACCTATCATGTGACATGTCATCACCTATCATGTGACATATCATCACCTATCATGTGACATGTCATCACCTATCATGTGACATATCATCACCTATCATGTGACATATCATCACCTATCATGTGACATATCATCACCTATCATGTGACATATCATCACCTATCATGTGACATATCATCGCCTATCATGTGACATATCATCACCTATCGTGTGACATGTCATCACCTATCATGTGACATGTCATCACCTATCATGTGACATATCATCACCTATCATGTGACATATCATCACCTATCATGTGACATATCATCACCTATCATGTGACATATCATCACCTATCATGTGACATATCATCACCTATCATGTGACATGTCATCACCTATCACCTATCGTGACATATCATCACCTATCATGTGACATATCATCACCTATCATGTGACATATCATCACCTATCATGTGACATATCATCACCTATCATGTGACATATCATCACCTATCATGTGACATATCATCATCTATCATGTGACATATCATCACCTATCATGTGACATATCATCACCTATCATGTGACATATCATCACCTATCATGTGACATATCATCACCTATCATGTGACATATCATCACCTATCATGTGACATATCATCACCTATCATGTGACATATCATCACCTATCATGTGACATGTCATCACCTATCATGTGACATGTCATCACCTATCATGTGACATATCATCACCTATCATGTGACATATCATCACCTATCATGTGACATGTCATCACCTATCATGTGACATATCATCACCTATCATGTGACATATCATCACCTATCATGTGACATATCATCACCTATCATGTGACATATCATCACCTATCATGTCATCTATTTATATATTTATATTTAACAACAGGTCATAGAACACAGCGCTTTCACATACAGTATTTAGACACTGGTTCCGGGGAATAATGAATATGAGGTTGACACCCACAAACATACACACGAACAACCATATAGACAGATAGACACAGACAGACACACACTTCCCTGTTTGAAGGAAGACTTTGAACGGCTGTATCAATCATGTGAAGTGAACCAGAAAACATGTATCAGCACGTCACAACATGAAAGACAACAGATATACAGAAAAAACACACAGAGAAACATACAACACACACAGAGAAACACACAACACCAACAGAAAAACACACAGACACACAAGCTATTTGTAAGGAGTCAGAAAACAGAAAAATGCCAGGGAGGGAGAGAGAGATAAAGGGAAACTTCTAACAGGAAAATGAGAGATCTAAGAGAGGAAACATCAGATCCAAAATGTACTGGTTGATATCAGAACACCTCCTTCTGATTGGTGTAAACATCAGATCCAAAATGTACTGGTTGATATCAGAACACCTCCCTCTGATTGGGGGAAACAACAGAAACAACAGGTCCAAAATGTACTGGTTGATATCAGAACACCTCCTTCTGATTGGGGGAAACAACAGAAACAACAGGTCCAAAATGTACTGGTTGATATCAGAACACCTCCTTCTGATTGGGGGAAACAACAGGTCCAAAATGTACTGGTTGATATCAGAACACCTCCTTCTGATTGGTGTAAACATCAGATCCAAAATGTACTGGTTGATATCAGAACACCTCCCTCTGATTGGGGGAAACAACAGGTCCAAAATGTACTGGTTGATATCAGAACACCTCCTTCTGATTGGTGTAAACATCAGATCCAAAATGTACTGGTTGATATCAGAACACCTCCTTCTGATTGGTGTAAACATCAGATCCAAAATGTACTGGTTGATATCAGAACACCTCCCTCTGATTGGGGGAAACATCAGATCCAAAATGTACTGGTTGATATCAGAACACCTCCTTCTGATTGGTGTAAACATCAGATCCAAAATGTACTGGTTGATATCAGAACACCTCCTTCTGATTGGGGGAAACAACAGAAACAACAGGTCCAAAATGTACTGGTTGATATCAGAACACCTCCTTCTGATTGGGGGAAACAACAGGTCCAAAATGTACTGGTTGATATCAGAACACCTCCTTCTGATTGGTGTAAACATCAGATCCAAAATGTACTGGTTGATATCAGAACACCTCCTTCTGATTGGTGTAAACATCAGATCCAAAATGTACTGGTTGATATCAGAACACCTCCCTCTGATTGGGGGAAACAACAGGTCCAAAATGTACTGGTTGATATCAGAACACCTCCTTCTGATTGGTGTAAACATCAGATCCAAAATGTACTGGTTGATATCAGAACACCTCCTTCTGATTGGTGTAAACATCAGATCCAAAATGTACTGGTTGATATCAGAACACCTCCCTCTGATTGGGGGAAACATCAGATCCAAAATGTACTGGTTGATATCAGAACACCTCCCTCTGATTGGGGGAAACAACAGGTCCAAAATGTACTAGTTGATATCAGAACACCTCCTTCTGATTGGGGGAAACAACAGGTCCAAAATGTACTGGTTGATATCAGAACACCTCCTTCTGATTGGGGGAAACAACAGAAACAACAGGTCCAAAATGTACTGGTTGATATCAGAACACCTCCTTCTGATTGGGGGAAACAACAGGTCCAAAATGTACTGGTTGATATCAGAACACCTCCTTCTGATTGGGGGAAACAACAGGTCCAAAATGTACTGGTTGATATCAGAACACCTCCTTCTGATTGGGGGAAACAACAGGTCCAAAATGTACTGGTTGATATCAGAAGACGTCCTTCTGATTGGGGGAAACAACAGGTCCAAAGTGTACTAGTTGATATCAGAACACCTCCTTCTGATTGGGGGAAACATCAGATCTAAAATATAAAAAGTGCTCAGCGCATGTGGAAACTCTTTCAAGACTGTTGGAAAGCATTCCAGTTGATGCTGGTTGAGAGAATGCCAAGAGTGTGCATATCTGTCCTCAGTGTGCAAATCTGTCAAGGCAAAAGGTGGCTACTTTGAAGACTCTGATATATTAAATATATTTTGATTTGTTTAACACTTTTTGGTCCAAACTTTTGACTGGTACTGTATGTATATATATATATATATATACACACACACTATCGTTCAAAGGTTTGGGGTCACTTAGACATGTCCTTGTTTTTGAAAGAAAAGCACAAAAAGTCAATTAAAATAACATCAAATTGACCAGAAAAACATTGGCTGGAAGATGGAAATGGCAGATTATTTAATGCAATATCTACTTAGGCGTACAGAGGCCAATTATCAGCAACCATCACTCCTGTGCTCCAATGACACGTTGTGTTAGCTAATCCAAGTTTATCATTTTAAAAGACTAATTCATCATTAGAAAACCCTTTTGCAATTATGTTAGCAGAGCTGAAAACTGTTGTTCTGGTTAAAGAAACAACAAAACTGGCCTTCTTTAGACTAGTTGAGTATCTGGAGCATCAGCATTTGTGGGTTCGATTACAGGCTCAAAATGGCCTGAAACAAAGACCTTTCTTCTATTCTTGTTCTGAGAAATGAAGGCTATTCCATGTGAGAAATTGCCAAGAAACTGAAGACCTCGTACAATGCTGTGTACTACTCCCTTCACAGAAGAGTGTAAACTGTCTCCAACCAGAATAGAAAGAGGAGTGGGAGGCCCCGGTGCACAACTGAGCAAGAGGACAAGTACATTAGAGTGTCTAGTTTGCAAAACAGATGCCTCACAAGTCCTCAACTGGCAGCTTCATTAAATAGTAAGTGCCAAACACCAGTCTCAATGTCAACAGTGTAGAGGCGACTCCGAGATGCTGGCCTTCTAGGCATAGTTGCAAAGAAAAAGACACATCTCAGACTGGCCAATAAAAATAAAAGATTAAGATGGGCAAAAGAACACAGACACTAGACACTCTGCCTAGAAGGCCAGCATCCCGGAGTCGCCTCTTCACTGTTGACGTTGAGACTGGACAGAGGAACTCTGCCTAGAAGGCCAGCATCCCGGAGTCGCCTCTTCACTGTTGACGTTGAGACTGGACAGAGGAACTCTGCCTAGAAGGCCAGCATCCCGGAGTCGCCTCTTCACTGTTGACGTGAGACTGTTGCCTAGAAGGCCAGCATCCCGGAGTCGAACTGCTGACGTTGAGACTGGAGGAGGAACCAGCATCCCGGAGTCGCCTCTTCACTGTTGACGTTGAGACTGGATAGAGGAACTCTGCCTAGAAGGCCAGCATCCCGGAGTCGCCTCTTCACTGTTGACGTTGAGACTGGACAGAGGAACTCTGCCTAGAAGGCCAGCATCCCGGAGTCGCCTCTTCACTGTTGACGTTGAGACTGGACAGAGGAACTCTGCCTAGAAGGCCAGCATCCCGGAGTCGCCTCTTCACTGTTGACGTTAAGACTGGTGTTTTGCGGGTACTGTTTAATGAAACTGCCAGGCTGAGCTGTAGTCTTTGAACAGGATTCTTGCGTAGTGTCTTGCCCGACAGTTCCCACCTTTTGGGATCCCCCTTCACGGTGGGGATTAGCCCTTCTACGTACCTCTTTACACGGCTGGGTTCCCGGGCTTGGGAACCTGAGCTGCTGCAGGACCATCCTTCTATGCCTCTGGATCATGCACCCCGCCTTAACCCCCGGGGTTAGGGTTGCCCTCACACCGTCCTTGGTGAGCATCAACAGAACCTCTGGGGTATCCTTTCCCACCGCCTTGAGGTTCTTATCCGATAACTCGTTAGGACTTATCTAACGCTCCCCTTCTTAGGGACCTGAGAGAGTTTCCCTCAGGAACCCGAGCTAGGAGAATGGGCTTCTCCTCCCATTGCTGATCTAGCTCAGCTAATTGACCTGGTCGTATTGATAACCTCTACAGGATCGGTGTCTCCAAGGGGAAGTAACACAAAGTTGTTGCTTCATTCACCGTTGACCATTTTCCCTGGAAGGGAAGTAATACAGAGCTTCGGCCATGATTCGCTTACTGCTATATTCTCTTACTTGATGGGCCTATCGAATTTATACCTCCTTGAATTTGGGTGGGTTTTCCTACACATCCTATGGTTTCTTTTTGTTACTTAATTGTGGACTTTTTCAAGACTAACCCTTTAGTCCAAGGCTCTTTTTACCAAGCCCACCCAGGGATGCCAAATATGTCTTGGCCGCCTCTCCCCTGATATTAATGAAGCCTTGACTTAACCCAGTCCTTCTGGCCTTCTTGAGTAAGAAACCTATAAAAACCACTCAGCGGGGCATCCAGCTCAGGGGCGACCCGTAGTTCATCAGGCTCTCCTAGGGCTATGCTACCGGGGGGAACTTGAGTTCTGAGTATACTTTCCCTGCTCGGCAACTGTTATTGTTTAATAAATACCCACGGGAGCGCGTCACAAACCCTTCACCTGCAGACCTGGAGTTACTCACGGTAATGGGACCTAGTGTCCCACGAGACCAAAGAAGTATAATCACTGTGTTGTGCCTCAGCCTAACATCCTGAGACACACCAAGACAGTAACAAAAAGAGGAACCCCTATTTCGATCGGTGGTTTTCCTCGAGAGGAAATACAACGCCTGTATTTATTCAAGCATAGCATGCTAATCTTGAGGAAACGCAATCCTGTTCCTCCTAAAGAAAAATACTAATTATATGACCCTGCGAAGGTTTACCTCTATCTGATGTCTTAGACAAATTCAGAAAAAGTTAAACAGGTTCCTATCCCAAAAGATAAAAACAGCTGTCACGACTTCCGCCGAAGTTGGTCCCTCTCCTGTTGCGGCGTTAAGGGTCTTTTCTAGCCGCCACCGATCCACTTTTCATTTTCCATTTGTTTTGTCTTCATTGTTCACACCTGGTTTCCATTCCCATAATTATATGTTCCTTATTTAACCCTCTGGTTTCTCCCGTGTTTGTTCGTTGTAAGTTGGTCTGTATTTGTGAACTTGATTATTTTCCTTCTTGGAATATTTGTTGTTTTGAGTAAAGTTACGTGAATTACTCATCTCTGTGTCCTGCGCCTGACTCCTCCTTACTTACTAAACCTCAACAGCAGTCGAAGCTATAGCATAAATGCCCTATAAGGGGAGGTCTACAGAAAAAACTAAAGAGATTTGGACAAACCAACCAAACAATGACTTACTGTATATCATTGTCAATACTTCCTTATGCACTCCTCCCCACAACTGAGTCACATCAGATTCATATAATACTGGAATTTCCCCTTATACAATCATTACTCCCCTGGGTATGTAATGCTCACATTGTACAAAACATCCCCCTTACACAATCATTACCTTGAGACCAGTTACATCTGGTCCATGTTGGAGTCAACCTCCCCCCACATCCCATTCTTCGTTGCACTTATCGACCTCCAGCAAGACGTCAAAGGAAGAGGTGGGAGGGGAGGTGAATGGGAGAGAAGGAGGGGAGGTGAAGGCAGAGAAGGTGAAAGGATAGAAGGAGGGAAGGTAAATGGAGGGAAGGAAAGAGGGAGGTGAAGAGGGAAGAAGGGAAGGAGGAGGTTAAGGGAGGGAAGGAGTGAAGGAGTGAAGGAGGGAGGAGGAGGTGAAGGGAAGGGAGGAAAGGATTGAGGTGAAGGGAGGGAAGGAGGGAGGTGAAGGGAGGGAAGAATGGAGATGAAGGGAGGGCAAGAAGGAGGGAGGAAGGTGAAGGAAGGGAGGGAGGGAGGTGAAGGTAGGGAAGAACGGAGGTGAATGGAGGGGAGGGAGGGAAAGAGGGAGGTAAATGGGGGAAAGGAGGGAGGTGAAGGGAGGGAAGGAGGGAGGAGAAGGGAGGGGCGGAAGGGAAGGTGAAGGGAGGTAAGGAGGGAATGAGGGGAGGTGGATGGAGGGAGGGAAGAGGGAAGGGGGAGGTGAAGGGAGGGAATGAGGGGAGGTGGATG
>NC_088414.1:49702304-49730395 GCF_034236695.1 Oncorhynchus nerka
GGTCCCTTTAATCATGGAACAATGGTCCCTTTAATAATGGAACACTGGTCCCTTTAATTTTAATAATGGAACACTGAATCATGGAACAATGGTCCCTTTAATGATGGAACCCCCTTTAATCATGGAACAATGGTCCCTTTAATCATGGAACACTGGTCCCTATAATAATGGAACACTGGTCCCTTTAATCATGGAACAATGGAACACTGGTCCCTTTAATAATGGAACACTGGTCCCTTTAATCATGGTCCTTTAATAATGGAACAATGGTCCCTTTAATAATGGAACAATACTGGTCCCTTTAATAATGGAACAATGGTCCCTTTAATAATGGAACACTGGTCCCTTTAATAATGGAACACTGGTCCCTTTAATAATGGAACAATGGTCCCTTTAATAATGGAACACTGGTCCCTTTAATCATGGAACACTGGTCCCTTTAATCATGGAACAATGGTCCCTTTAATGATGGAACACTGGTCCCTTTAATCATGGAACACTGGTCCCTTTAATGATGGATCACTGGTCCCTTTAATCATGGAACACTGGTCCCTATAATAATGGAACACTGGTCCCTTTAATCATGGAACACTGGTCCCTTTAATCATGGAACACTGGTCCCTTTAATAATGGAACACTGGTCCCTTTAATAATGGATCAATAATGGAACACTGGTCCCTTTAATAATGGAACCATGGTCCCTTTAATCATGATGGAACACTGGTCATTTTAATAACGGAATACTGGTCCCTTTAATAATGGAACACTGGTCCCTATAATAATGGAGCACTGGTCCCTTTAATAATGGAACACTGGTCCCTTTAATAATGGAACAATGGTCCCTTTAATAATGGAACACTGGTCCCTTTAATCATGGAACAATGGTCCCTTTAATGATGGAACACTGGTCCCTTTAATAATGGAACAATTTAATCATGGAATCATGGAACAATGGTCCCTTTAATGATGGAACACTGGTCCCTTTAATCATGGTACAATGGTCCCTTTAATGATGGAACACTGGTCCCTTTAATGATGGATCACTGGTCCCTTTAATAACGGAATATTGGTCCCTTTAATAATGGAACACTGGTCCCTATAATAATGGAGCACTGGTCCCTTTAATAATGGATCACTGGTCCCTTTAATAATGGAACACTGGTCCCTTTAATGATGGAACACTGGAACACTGGTCCCTTTAATAATGGAACAATGGAGCACTGGTCCTTTAATAATGGAACACTGGTCCCTTTAATCATGGAACAATGGTCCCTTTAATGATGGAACACTGGTCCCTTTAATCATGGAACAATGGTCCCTTTAATGATGGAACATGGAACAATACTGGTCCCTTTAATAATGGAACACTGGTCCCTTTAATAATGGAACACTGGTCCCTTTAATAATGGAACAATGGTCCCTTTAATGATGGAACACTGGTCCCTTTAATCATGGGACAATGGTCCCTTTAATAATGGAACACTGGTCCCTTTAATCATGGAGCACTGGTCCCTTTAATAATGGAACACTGGTCCCTTTAATAATGGAACAATGGTCCCTTTAATAATGGAACACTGGTCCCTTTAATAATGGATCATGGAATGGATCACTGGTCCCTTTAATAATGGATCACTGGTCCCTTTAATAATGGAACAATGGTCCCTTTAATGATGGAACACTGGTCACTTTAATAACGGAATACTGGTCCCTTTAATAATGGAGCACTGGAATAATGGAGCACTGGTCTCTTTAATAATGGAACACTGGTCCCTTTAATCATGGTACAATGGTCCCTTTAATGATGGAACACTGGTCCCTTTAATGATGGATCACTGGTCCCTTTAATAATGGAACAATGGTCCCTTTAATGATGGAACACTGGTCACTTTAATAACGGAATACTGGTCCCTTTAATAATGGAACACTGGTCCCTTTAATAATGGAACACTGGTCCCTTTAATAATGGAACAATGGTCTGGGAACACCTCCCTTTAATCATGGAGCACTGGTCCCTTTAATCATGGAGCACTTGTCCCTTTAATATTGGAACACTGGTCCCTTTAATAATGGAACACTGGTCCCTTTAATAATGGATCACTGGTCCCTTTAATGATGGAACACTGGTCACTTTAATAACGGAATACTGGTCCCTTTAATAATGGAACACTGGTCCCTTTAATAATGGAACACTGGTCCCTTTAATAATGGAACAATGGTCCCTTTAATGATGGAACACTGGTCCCTTTAATCATGGGACAATGGTCCCTTTAATAATGGAACACTGTTCCCTTTAATCATGGAGCACTGGTCCCTTTAATCATGGAGCACTGGTCCCTTTAATATTGGAACACTGGTCCCTTTAATAATGGAACACTGGTCCCTTTAATAATGGATCACTGGTCCCTTTAATAATGGATCACTGGTCCCTTTAATAATGGATCACTGGTCCCTTTAATAATGGATCACTGGTCCCTTTAATAATGGAACAATGGTCCCTTTAATGATGGAACACTGGTCACTTTAATAACGGAATACTGGTCCCTTTAATAATGGAGCACTGGTCCCTATAATAATGGAGCACTGGTCTCTTTAATAATGGAACACTGGTCCCTTTAATCATGGTACAATGGTCCCTTTAATGATGGAACACTGGTCCCTTTAATGATGGATCACTGGTCCCTTTAATAATGGAACAATGGTCCCTTTAATGATGGAACACTGGTCACTTTAATAACGGAATACTGGTCCCTTTAATAATGGAACACTGGTCCCTTTAATAATGGAACACTGGTCCCTTTAATAATGGAACAATGGTCCCTTTAATGATGGAACACTGGTCCCTTTAATCATGGAGCACTGGTCCCTTTAATCATGGAGCAATGGTCCCTTTAATATTGGAACACTGGTCCCTTTAATAATGGAACACTGGTCCCTTTAATAATGGATCACTGGTCCCTTTAATAAACGATCACAGGTCCCTTTAATAATGGAACACTGGTCCCTTTAATAATGGAACAATGGTCCCTTTAATGATGGAACACTGGTCCCTTTAATCATGGAGCAATGGTCCCTTTAATATTGGAACACTGGTCCCTTTAATAATGGATCACTGGTCCCTTTAATAATGGAACAATGGTCCCTTTAATGATGGAACACTGGTCACTTTAATAACGGAATACTGGTCCCTTTAATAATGGAACACTGGACCCTACAATAATGGAGCACTGGTCCCTTTAATAATGGAACACTGGTCCCTTTAATAATGGAACACTGGTCCCTTTAATAATGAAACAATGGTTCCTTTAATAATGGAACACTGGTCCCTTTAATCATGGAACAATGGTCCCTTTAATGATGGAACACTGGTCCCTTTAATCATGGAACAATGGTCCCTTTAATAATGGAACACTGGTCCCTTTAATAATGGAATAATGGTTCCTTTAATAATGGAACACTGGTCCCTTTAATCATGGAACAATGGTCCCTTTAATAATGGAACACTGGTCCCTTTAATCATGGAACACTGGTCCCTTTAATCATGGAACACTGGTCCCTTTAATAATGGAACACTGGTCCCTTTAATAATGGATCACTGGTCCCTTTAATCATGGAACACTGGTCCCTATAATAATGGAACACTGGTCCCTTTAATCATGGAACACTGGTCCCTTTAATCATGGAACACTGGTCCCTTTAATAATGGAACACTGGTCCCTTTAATAATGGATCACTGGTCCCTTTAATAATGGAACAATGGTCCCTTTAATGATGGAACACTGGTCATTTTAATAACAGAATACTGGTCCCGTTAATAATGGAACACTGGTCCCTATAATAATGGAGCACTGGTCCCTTTAATAATGGAACACTGGTCCCTTTAATAATGGAACAATGGTCCCTTTAATAATGGAACACTGGTCCCTTTAATAATGGAACAATGGTTCCTTTAATAATGGAACACTGGTCCCTTTAATCATGGAACAATGGTCCCTTTAATGATGGAACACTGGTCCCTTTAATCATGGAACAATGGTCCCTTTAATCATGGAACACTGGTCCCTATAATAATGGAACACTGGTCCCTTTAATCATGGAACACTGGTCCCTTTAATCATGGAACACTGGTCCCTTTAATAATGGAACACTGGTCCCTTTAATAATGGATCACTGGTCCCTTTAATAATGGAACAATGGTCCCTTTAATGATGGAACACTGGTCATTTTAATAACGGAATACTGGTCCCTTTAATAATGGAACACTGGTCCCTATAATAATGGAGCTCTGGTCCCTTTAATAATGGAACACTGGTCCCTTTAATAATGGAACAATGGTCCCTTTAATCATGGAACAATGGTCCCTTTAATGATGGAACACTGGTCCCTTTAATCATGGTACAATGGTCCCTTTAATGATGGAACACTGGTCCCTTTAATGATGGATCACTGGTCCCTTTAATAACAGAATACCTGTCCCTTTAATAATGGAACACTGGTCACTTTAATAACGGAATACTGGTCCCTATAATAATGTACCACTGGTCCCTTTAATAATGGAACAATGGTCCCTTTAATGATGGAACACTGGTCATTTTAATAACGGAATACTGGTCCCTTTAATAATGGAACACTGGTCCCTATAATAATGGAGCTCTGGTCCCTTTAATAATGGAACACTGGTCCCTTTAATAATGGAACAATGGTCCCTTTAATCATGGAACAATGGTCCCTTTAATGATGGAACACTGGTCCCTTTAATCATGGTACAATGGTCCCTATAATAATGGAGCACTGGTCCCTTTAATCATGGATCACTGGTCCCTTTAATAATGGAACAACGGTCCCTTTAATGATGGAACACTGGAACAATACTGGTCCCTTTAATGTATGGTCCCTTTAATAATGGAACACTGGTCCCTTTAATAATGGAACACTGGTCCCTTTAATAATGGAACAATGGTCCCTTTAATCATGGAGCAATGGTCCCTTTAATATTGGAACACTGGTCCCTTTAATAATGGATCACTGGTCCCTTTAATAATGGAACAATGGTCACTTTAATGATGGAACACTGGTCCCTTTAATAATGGAACACTGGTCCCTTTAATAATGGAACAATGGTCCCTTTAATGATGGAACACTGGTCCCTTTAATCATGGAGCAATGGTCCCTTTAATATTGGAACACTGGTCCCTTTAATAATGGATCACTGGTCCCTTTAATAATGGAACAATGGTCCCTTTAATGATGGAACACTGGTCACTTTAATAACGGAATACTGGTCCCTTTAATAATGGAACACTGGACCCTACAATAATGGAGCACTGGTCCCTTTAATAATGGAACACTGGTCCCTTTAATAATGAAACAATGGTTCCTTTAATAATGGAACACTGGTCCCTTTAATCATGGAACAATGGTCCCTTTAATGATGGAACACTGGTCCCTTTAATCATGGAACAATGGTCCCTTTAATAATGGAACACTGGTCCCTTTAATAATGGAATAATGGTTCCTTTAATAATGGAACACTGGTCCCTTTAATCATGGAACAATGGTCCCTTTAATAATGGAACACTGGTCCCTTTAATCATGGAACACTGGTCCCTTTAATCATGGAACACTGGTCCCTTTAATAATGGAACACTGGTCCCTTTAATAATGGATCACTGGTCCCTTTAATAATGGAACAATGGTCCCTTTAATGATGGAACACTGGTCATTTTAATAACGGAATACTGGTCCCTTTAATAATGGAACACTGGTCCCTATAATAATGGAGCACTGGTCCCTTTAATAATGGAACACTGGTCCCTTTAATAATGGAACAATGGTCCCTTTAATGATGGAACACTGGTCCCTTTAATCATGGAACAATGGTCCCTTTAATAATGGAACACTGGTCCCTTTAATAATGGAATAATGGTTCCTTTAATAATGGAACACTGGTCCCTTTAATCATGGAACAATGGTCCCTTTAATAATGGAACACTGGTCCCTTTAATCATGTAACACTGGTCCCTTTAATCATGGAACACTGGTCCCTTTAATAATGGAACACTGGTCCCTTTAATAATGGATCACTGGTCCCTTTAATAATGGAACAATGGTCCCTTTAATGATGGAACACTGGTCATTTTAATAACGGAATACTGGTCCCTTTAATAATGGAACACTGGTCCCTATAATAATGGAGCTCTGGTCCCTTTAATAATGGAACACTGGTCCCTTTAATAATGGAACAATGGTCCCTTTAATCATGGAACAATGGTCCCTTTAATGATGGAACACTGGTCCCTTTAATCATGGTACAATGGTCCCTTTAATGATGGAACACTGGTCCCTTTAATGATGGATCACTGGTCCCTTTAATAACAGAATACCTGTCCCTTTAATAATGGAACACTGGTCCCTATAATAATGGAGCACTGGTCCCTTTAATCATGGATCACTGGTCCCTTTAATAATGGAACAACGGTCCCTTTAATGATGGAACACTGGTCACTTTAATAACGGAATACTGGTCCCTTTAATAATGGAACACTGGTCCCTATAATAATGTACCACTGGTCCCTTTAATAATGGAACACTGGTCCCTTTAATAATGGAACACTGGTCCCTTTAATAATGGAACAATGGTCCCTTTAATCATGGAGCAATGGTCCCTTTAATATTGGAACACTGGTCCCTTTAATAATGGATCACTGGTCCCTTTAATAATGGAACAATGGTCCCTTTAATGATGGAACACTGGTCCCTTTAATAATGGAACACTGGTCCCTTTAATAATGGAACAATGGTCCCTTTAATCATGGAGCAATGGTCCCTTTAATATTGGAACACTGGTCCCTTTAATAATGGATCACTGGTCCCTTTAATAATGGAACAATGGTCCCTTTAATGATGGAACACTGGTCACTTTAATAACGGAATACTGGTCCCTTTAATAATGGAACACTGGACCCTACAATAATGGAGCACTGGTCCCTTTAATAATGGAACACTGGTCCCTTTAATAATGGAACACTGGTCCCTTTAATAATGAAACAATGGTTCCTTTAATAATGGAACACTGGTCCCTTTAATCATGGAACAATGGTCCCTTTAATGATGGAACACTGGTCCCTTTAATCATGGAACAATGGTCCCTTTAATAATGGAACACTGGTCCCTTTAATAATGGAATAATGGTTCCTTTAATAATGGAACACTGGTCCCTTTAATCATGGAACAATGGTCCCTTTAATAATGGAACACTGGTCCCTTTAATCATGGAACACTGGTCCCTTTAATAATGGAACACTGGTCCCTTTAATAATGGATCACTGGTCCCTTTAATAATGGAACAATGGTCCCTTTAATGATGGAACACTGGTCATTTTAATAACGGAATACTGGTCCCTTTAATAATGGAACACTGGTCCCTATAATAATGGAGCACTGGTCCCTTTAATAATGGAACACTGGTCCCTTTAATATTGGAACAATGGTCCCTTTAATGATGGAACACTGGTCCCTTTAATCATGGAACAATGGTCCCTTTAATAATGGAACACTGGTCCCTTTAATAATGGAATAATGGTTCCTTTAATAATGGAACACTGGTCCCTTTAATCATGGAACAATGGTCCCTTTAATAATGGAACACTGGTCCCTTTAATCATGGAACACTGGTCCCTTTAATCATGGAACAATGGTCCCTTTAATAATGGAACACTGGTCCCTTTAATCATGGAACACTGGTCCCTTTAATAATGGAACACTGGTCCCTTTAATAATGGATCACTGGTCCCTTTAATAATGGAACAATGGTCCCTTTAATGATGGAACACTGGTCATTTTAATAACGGAATACTGGTCCCTTTAATAATGGAACACTGGTCCCTATAATAATGGAGCACTGGTCCCTTTAATAATGGAACACTGGTCCCTTTAATATTGGAACAATGGTCCCTTTAATGATGGAACACTGGTCCCTTTAATCATGGAACAATGGTCCCTTTAATAATGGAACACTGGTCCCTTTAATAATGGAATAATGGTTCCTTTAATAATGGAACACTGGTCCCTTTAATCATGGAACAATGGTCCCTTTAATAATGGAACACTGGTCCCTTTAATCATGGAACACTGGTCCCTTTAATCATGGAACACTGGTCCCTTTAATAATGGAACACTGGTCCCTTTAATAATGGATCACTGGTCCCTTTAATAATGGAACAATGGTCCCTTTAATGATGGAACACTGTAACGGAATACTGGTCCTTTAATAATGGAACACTGGTCCCTATAATAATGGAGCACTGGTCCCTTTAATAATGGAACACTGGTCCCTTTAATAATGGAACAATGGTCCCTTTAATGATGGAACACTGGTCCCTTTAATCATGGAACAATGGTCCCTTTAATAATGGAACACTGGTCCCTTTAATCATGGAACAATGGTCCCTTTAATATTGGAACACTGGTCCCTTTAATAATGGAGCACTGGTCCCTTTAATCATGGAGCACTGGTCCCTTTAATATTGGAACACTGGTCCCTTTAATAATGGATCACTGGTCCCTTTAATAATGGATCACTGGTCCCTTTAATAATGGAACACTGGTCCCTTTAATCATGGAACAATGGTCCCTTTAATAATGGAACACTGGTCCCTTTAATCATGGAACAATGGTCCCTTTAATCATGGAACAATGGTTCCTTTAATAATGGAACAATGGTTCCTTTAATAATGGAACACTGGTCCCTTTATTCATGGAACAATGGTCCCTTTAATGATGGAACACTGGTCCCTTTAATCATGGAACAATGGTCCCTTTAATGATGGAACACTGGTCCCTTTAATGATGGAACACTGGTCCCTTTAATGATGGAACACTGGTCCCTTTAATGATGGAACACTGGTCCCTTTAATGATGGAACACTGGTCCCTTTAATGATGGAACACTGGTCCCTTTAATAATGTTAACATACTGTTTTACCTACCTAATTTAACTACCTCATATACCTCATATGTATACTGTATGTATACTGTATTGTAGTCAAGTCCATCCTATTGCTGTACATATACTATTCTATCCATGTATTCTTCAAATATACTATATATTCTTTCCACATACTGTCCATAACGTCTATACATCCAATCACATCAAATCAAATTTAATTGGTTACATATTTAGCAGATGTTATTGCAGGAGTAGTGAAATGCTTATGTTCCTAGCTCCAACAGTGCAGTAATATCTAATAATTCACAATAATACACACAACTCTAAAAGTAAAATAATGGATTTAAGAAATGTATAAATATTAGGACAAGCAAATGACATCACAATACCCCCATAATGACATCACAATACCCCATAATGACATCACAATACCCCATAATGACATCACAATAACCCATAATGACCTCACAATACCCCATAATGACATCACAATACCCCATAATGACCTCACAATACCCCATAATGACATCACAATACCCCATAATGACATCACAATACCCCATAATGACCTCACAATACCCCATAATGACATCACAATACCCCATAATGACAAAGTGAAAACCGCGTTTGAGAATTTTTTGCAAATGTATAAAAATAAAAATAATAAAGTATTCAGACACTTTGCTATGAGACTCGAAATTGAGCTCAGGTGCATCCTGTTTCCATTGATCATCCTTGAGATATTTCTACAACTTGATTGGAGTCCACCTGTAGTAAATTCAATTGATTGGACATGATTTGGAAGGTCCACAGTTGACAGTGCATGTCAGAGTAAAAACCAAACTATGAGGTCGAGGAAATTGTCTGTAGAACGCTGAGACATGATTGTGTCGAGGCACAAATCTGGGGAAGTGTACCAAAACATTTCTGCAGCTTTGAAGGTCCCCAAGAACACAGTGGTCTCCATCATTCTTAAATGGAAGAAGTTTGGAACCACCAAGACTCTTCCTAGAGCTGGCGGCCCGGCCAAACTGAGCAATTGGAGGAGAAGGGCCTTGGTCATGGAGGTGACCAAGAACCCGATGGTCACTTTGACAGAGCTGCAGAGTTCCTCTGTGGAGATAGGAGAACCTTCCAGAAGGACAAACATCTCTGCAGCACTTTACCAATCAGGCCATTATGGTAGAGACGGAAGCCACTCCTCAGTAAAAGGCACATTACAGCCACCTTGGAGTTTTTAAAATATATTTTTTTATTTTATTTCACCTTCATTTAATCAGTTGAGATCAAGTTCTCATTTACAACTGCGACCTGGCCAAGGTAAAGCAAAGCAGTGCGACAAAAACAACAACACAGAGTTACACATATCACAAAAGTAATTAAAAATATAAAAATCTATGTACAGTGTGCAAATGTACAAGAGTAGGGAGGTAGGCAATAAATAGGCCCTAGAGGCGAAAATAATTACAATTTAGCATTAATACTGGAGTGATAGATGTGCAGATGATGATGTGCAAGTAGAGATACTGGGGTGCAAAATAGCAAGAGGGTAAGTAATAATATGGGGATGAGGTAGTTGGGTGGGCATTTACAGATGGCTGTGTACAGGTACAGTGATCGTTAAGCTGCTCTGACAGCTGATGCTTAAAGGAGATATAAGACTCCAGCTTCAGAGATTTTTGCAGTTAGTTCCAGTCATTGGCAGCAGAGAACTGGAAGGAAAGGCGGACAAAGGAAGTGTTGGCTCTGGGGATGACCAGTGAAATATACCTGCTGGAGCGAGTGCTACGGGTGGGTGTTGCTATGGTGACCAGTGAGCTGAGATAAGGTGGGGCTTTACCTATCAGAGACTTGTAGATGACCTGAAGCCAGTGGGTTTGGCGACGAGTATGAAGTGAGGGCCAGCCAACTGGAGCGTACAGGTCGCAGTGCCAGTGTGTTTAGCGATGAATCTGGACACAGTGGTGGGTAGTATATGGGGCTTTGGTGATGAAACAGATGGCACTGTGATAGACTGCATCCAATTTGTTGAGTAGAGTGTTGGGGGTTATTTTGTAAATGACATCGCACGAAGTCGAGGATCTGTAGGATGGTCAGTTTTACAAGGGTATGTTTGGAGGCATGAGTGAAGGATGCTTTGTTGCGAAATAGGAAGCCAATTCTAGATTTAACTTTGGATTGGAGATGCTTAATGTGAGTCTGGAAGGAGAGTTTACAGTCTAACCAGGCACCTAGGTATTTGTAGTTGTCCACATATTCTAAGTCAGAACCGTCCAGAGTAGTGATGCTAGTCGGTCGGGAGGGTGCGGGCAGCAATCGGTTGAAGAGCATGCTTTTACTAGCAGCAATTGGTTGAAGAGCATGAGTTTTACTAGCAGTTGGAGGCCACGGAAGGAGTGTTGTATGGCATTGAAGCTTGTCTGGAGGTTTGTTAACACAGTGTCCAAAGAAGGGCCAGATGTATACAGAAAGATGTCGTCTGCGTAGAGGTGGATCAGAGAATCACCAGCAGCAAGAGCGACATCATTGATGTATACAGAGAAAATATAAAGATGTATAAATAGAGAAAACAGTCAGCCCGAGAATTGAACCCTGTGGCAACCCATAGAGACTGCCAGAGGTCCGGACAATAGGCCCTCCAATTTGACACACTGAATTCTATCTGAAAAGTAGTTGGTGAACCAGGCGAGGCAGTCATTTGAGAAGCCAAGGCTATTGAGTCTGCCAATAAGAATGCGGTGATAGATAGAGTCGAAAGCCTTGGCCAGGTCGATGGAGACAGCTGCACAATACTGTCTTTTATCAATGGCGGTTATATCATTTAGGACCTTGAGCGTGAGGAGCACACATGACCAGCTCGGAAACCAGAATGCACAGTGGAGAAGGTACGGTGGCATTCGAAATGGTCGGTGATCTGTTTATTAACCTGGTTTTCAAAGATTTTTAGAAAGACAGGGCAGGATGGATATAGGTCTATAACAGTTTGGGTCTAGAGTGTCTCTCCCTTTGAAGAGGGGGATGACCGCAGCAGCTTCCATACATTGGAATCTCAGACGAAAGAGAGGTTGAATAGGCTAGTAATAGGGGTGGCAACAATTTCGGCAGATAATTTTAGAAAGAAAGGGTCCAGATTGTCTAGCCCGGCTGATTTGTAGGGGTCCAGATTTTGCAGCTCTTTCAGAACTTCAGCTGAACGGATTTGGGAGAAGGAGAAATGGGGAAGGCTTGGGCGAGTTGCTGTTGGGGGTGCAGTGCTGTTGACCGGGGTATGAGTAGCCAGGTGGAAAGCATGGCCAGCCGTAGAGGTTGCAAGTTTGAAGGATCATTTTTAGGGTCCAGATTTTAAAGCAAATCAAATAAAATCTAATGTATTTATATAGCCCTTCGTACATCAGCTGATATCTCAAAGTGCTGTACAGAAACCCAGCCTAAAACCCCAAACAGCAAGCAATGCAGGTGTAGAAGCACGGTGGCTAGGAAAAACTCCCTAGAAAGGCCAAAACCTAGGAAGAAACCTAGAGAGGAACCAGGCTATGAGGGGTGGCCTGTCCTCTTCTGGCTGTGCCGGGTGGAGATTATAACAGAACATGGCCAAGATGTTCAAATGTTCATAAATGACCAGCATGGTCAAATAATAATAATCACAGGCAGAACAGTTGAAACTGGAGCAGCAGCACGGCCAGGTGGACTGGGGACAGCAAGGAGTCATCATGTCAGGTAGTCCTGAGGCATGGTCCTAGGGCTCAGGTCCTCCGAGAGAGAGAAAGAGAGAAAGAGAGAATTAGAGAGAGCATACTTAAATTCACACAGGACACCGGATAGGACAGGAGAAGTACTCCAGACTGACTGACGACACATAAACTACTGCAGCATAAATACTGGAGGCTGAGACAGGAGGGGTCAGGAGACACTGTGGCCCCATCCGATGACACCCCCGGACAGGGCCAAACAGGAAGGATATAACCCCACCCACTTTGCCAAAGCACAGCCCCCACACCACTAGAGGGATATCTTCAACAACCAACTTACCATCCTGAGACAAGGCTGAGTATAGCCCACAAAGATCTCCGCCACGGCACAACCCAAAGGGGGGCGCCAACCCAGACAGGAAGATCACATCAGTGACTCAACCCACTCAAGTGACGCACATACCGTCCTAGGGATGGTATGAAAGAGCCCTAGTAAGCCAGTGACTCAGCCCCTGTAATAGGGTTACAGGCAGAGAATCCCAGTGGAAAGAGGGGAACCGGCCAGGCAGAGACAGCAAGGGCGGTTCGTTGCTCCATTGCCTTTCCGTTCACCTTCACACTCCTGGGCCAGACTACACTCAATCATAGGACCCACTGAAGAGATGAGTCTTCAGTAAAGACTTAAAGGTTGAGACCGAGTTTGCGTCTCTCACATGGGTAGGCAGACCATTCCATAAAAATGGAGCTCTATAGGAGAAAGCCCTGCCTCCAGCTGTTTGCTTAGAAATTCTAGGGACAATTAGGAGGCCTGCGTCTTGTGACCGTAGCGTACGTGTAGGTATGTACAGCAGGACCAAATCGGAGAGATAGGTAGGAGCAAGCCCATGTAATGCTTTGTAGGTTAGCAGTAAAACCTTGAAACTAGCCATTGCCTTGACAGGAAGCCAGTGTAGGGAGGCTAGCACTGGAGTAATATGATCACATTTTTTGGTTCTAGTCAGGATTCTAGCAGCCGTATTTAGCACTAACTGAAGTTTATTTAGTGCTTTATCCGGGTAGCCGGAAAGTAGACCATTGCAGTAGTCTAACCTAGAAGTGACAAAAGCATGGATTAATTTTTCTGCATCATTTTTGACAGAAAGTTTCAGATTTTTGCAATGTTACGTAGATGGAAAAAAGCTGTCCTTGAAACAGTCTTGATATGTTCTTCAAAAGAGAGATCAGGGTCCAGAGTAATGCCGAGGTCCTTCACAGTTTTATTTGAGACGACTGTACAACCATTAAGATTGATTGTCAGATTCAACAGAAGATCTCTTTGTTTCTTGGGACCTAGAAGAAGCATCTCTGTTTTGTCCGAGTTTAAAAGTAGAAAGTTTGCAGCCATCCACTTCCTTATGTCTGACACACATGCTTCTAGTGAGGGCAATTTTGGGGCTTCACCATGTTTCATTGAAATGTACAACTGTGTGTCATCCGCATAGCAGTGAAAGTTAACATTATGTTTTCGAATGACATCTCCAAGAGGTAAAATATATAGTGAAAACAATAGTGGTCCTAAAACGGAACCTTGAGGAACACCGAAATTTACAGTTGATTTGTCAGAGGACAAACCATTCACAGAGACAAACTGATATCTTTCTGACAGATAAGATCTAAACCAGGCCAGAACTTGTCCGTGTAGACCAATTTGGGTTTCCAATCTCTCCAAAAGAATGTGGTGATCGATGGTATCAAAAGCAGCACAAAGGTCTAGGAGCACGAGGACAGATGCAGAACCTCGGTCTGATGCCATTAAAAGGTCATTTACCACCTTCACACACAAGTGCAGTCTCAGTGCTATGATGGGGTCTAAAACCAGACTGAAGCATTTCGTATACATTGTTTGTCTTCAGGAAGGCAGTGAGTTGTAGCGCAACAGCCTTTTCTAAAAATGTTGAGGGGAATGGAAGATTCGATATGGGCCGATAGTTTTTTATATTTTCTGGGTCAAGATTTGGCTTTTTCAAGAGAGGCTTTATTACTGCCACTTTTAGTGAGTTTGGTACACATCCGGTGGATAGAGAGCCGTTTATTATGTTCAACATAGGAGGGCCAAGCACAGGAAGCAGCTCTTTCAGTAGTTTAGTTGGAATAGGGTCCAGTATGCATCTTGAAGGTTTAGAGGCCATGATTATTTTCATCAATGTGTCAAGAAATATATAGTACTAAAACACTTGAGTGTCTCCCTTGATCCTAGGTCCTGGCAGAGTTGTGCAGACTCAGGACAACTGAGCTTTGGAGGAATACGCAGATTTAAAGAGGAGTCCGTAATTTGCTTTCTAATGATCGTTCCTCAAAGAAGTTCATGAATTTATTACTGCTGAAGTGAAAGCCATCCTCTCTTGGGGAATGCTGCTTTTTAGTGACAGTATCAAAAAGGAATTTCAGATTGTGCTTATTTTCCTCAATTAAGTTAGAAAAAAAGGATGATCGAGCAGCAGTAAGGGCTCTTCGATACTGCACGGTACTGTCTTTCCAAGCTAGTCGGAAGACTTCCAGTTTGGTGTGGCGCCATTTCCGTTCCAATTTTCTGGAAGCTTTCTTCAGAGCTCGGTTATTTTCTGTATACCAGGGAGCTAGTTTCTTGTGACAAAATGTTTTTAGTTTTTAGGGATGCAACTGCATCTAGGGTATTACGCAAGGTTAATTTGAGTTCCTCAGTTAGGTGGTTAACTGATTTTTGTCCTCTGGCGTCCTTGGGTAGACAGAGGGAGTCTGGAAGGACATCAAGGAATCTTTGTGTTGTCTGTGAATTTATAGCACGACTTTTGATGTTCCTTGGTTGGGGTCTGAGCAGATTATTTGTTGCAATTGCAAACGTAATAAAATGGTGGTCCGATAGTCCAGGATTATGAGGAAAAACATTCAGATCCACAACATTTATTCCATGGGACAAAACTAGGTCCAGAGTATGACTGTGACAGTGAGTAGGTCCAGAGACATGTTGGACAAAACCCACTGAGTCGATGATGGCTCCGAAAACCTTTTGGAGTGGGTCTGTGGACTTTTCCATGTGAATATTAAAGTCAACAAAGATTAGAATATTATCTGCTATGACTACAAGGTCCGATAGGAATTCAGGGAACTCAATGAGAAACGCTGTATATGGCCCAGGAGGCCTGTAAACAGTAGCTATAAAAAGTGATTGAGTAGGCTGCATAGATTTCATGACTAGAAGCTCAAAAGACGAACACGTCATATTTTTTTTGTAACTTGAAATTTGCTATCGTAAATGTTAGCAACACCTCCGCCTTTGCGGGATGCACGGGGGATATGGTCACTAGTGTAGCCAGGAGGTGAGGCCTCATTTAACACAGTGAACTCATCAGGCTTAAGCCATGTTTCAGTCAGGCCAATCACATCAAGATTATGATCAGTGATTAGTTCATTGACTATAATTGCCTTTGAAGTAAGGGATCTAACATTAAGTAGCCCAATTTTTTTTCAATAATGACTGGAATGGAGGAGGTCTTTATCTTAGTGAGATTGCTAAGGCAAACACCGCCATGTTTAGTTTTGCCCAACCTAGGTCGAGGCACAGACACGGTCTCATTGGGGATAGCTGAGCTGACTACACTGACTGTGCTAGTGGCAGACTCCACTAAGCTGGCAGGCTGGATAACAGCCTGCTGCCTGGCCTGCACCCTATTTCATTGTGGAGCTAGAGGAGTTAGAGCCCTGTCTATGTTGGTAGATAAGATCAGAGCACCCCTCCAGCTAGGATGGAGTCCGTCACTCCTCAGCAGGTCAGGCTTGGTCCTGTTTGTGGGTGAGTCCCAGAAAGAGAGCCAATTATCTACAAATTCTATCTTTTGGGAGGGGCAGAAAACAGTTTTCAACCAGCGATTGAGTTTTGAGACTCTGCTGTAGAGGTCATCACTCCCCCAAACTGGGAGGGGGCCAGAGACAATTACTCGATGCCGACACATCTTTCTAGCTGATTTACACGCTGAAGCTATGTTGCGCTTGGTAATCTCTGACTGTTTCATCCTATCATCGTTGGTGCCGACGTGGATAACAATATCTCTATACTCTACACTTGCCAGTTTTAGCTTTAACCATCTTCAGATTAGCCTTAACGTCGGTAGCCCTGCCCCCTGGTAAACAGATTAGCCTTAACGTCGGTAGCCCTGCCCCCGGGTAAACAGTGTATGATCGCTGGATGATTCGTTTTAAGTCTAATACTGCAGGTAATGGAGTCGCCAATGACTAGGGTTTTCAATTTGTCAGAGCAAATGGTGGGAGGCTTCGGCGTCTCAGACCCCGTAACGGGAGGAGTAGAGACCAGAGAAGGCTCGGCGTCTCAGACCCCGTAACGGGAGGAGTAGAGACCAGAGAAGGCTCGGCGTCTCAGACCCCGTAACGGGAGGAGGAGAGACCAGAGAAGGCTCGGCGTCTCAGACCCCGTAACGGGAGGAGGAGAGACCAGAGAAGGCTCGGCGTCTCAGACCCCGTAACGGGAGGAGTAGAGACCAGAGAAGGCTCGGCATCTGGCTCCGACTCATTGCTTAATGGGGAGAACCGGTTGAAAGTTTCTGTCGGCTGAATGAACGACACCGGTTGAGCGTTTCCTACAGCATTTCCTTCCAGAAACCGTGTGAAAGTTGTCCGGCTGCGGGGACTGTGCCAGAGGATTTATACTACTATCTGTACTTACTGGTGGCACAGACGCTGTTTCATCCTTTCCTACACTGAAATTACCCTTGCCTAACGATTTCGTCTGAAACTGGGCTTGTAGCATAGCTATCCTCGCCGTAAGGCGATCGTTCTCCTGTATATTATGATTACAGCGACTGCAATTGGAAGGCATCATGTTAATGTTACTACTTAGCTTCGGCTGTTGGAGGTCCTGACGAACCATGTCCAGATAAAGCATCCGGAGTGAAAAAGTTGAATGAAAAAAAAAAAAAATTGAGGGAAAAACCAAAAATATAAACGATTATTAAAAAGTAAAAACCGCAAAGTAAGTTTGGAAAAAAAACGCACAGCAACACTTAAACGAGTCTGCAAGTTGTGACCGGAAATGGCGTCAAACTACCAGCGGAGGAGAAAGCCCGTCTGACTTGTAAGGATCCACATTTTTCTGTTATTTCAGAACATCAGCTGTCTGGATTTGGGTGAAGGAGAAGCGTGGGGAGGCTTGGGCAAATAGCTGCGGGGGGTGCGGGGCTGTTGGCCGGGGTTGGGGTAGCCAGGAGGAAAGCATGGCCAGCCGTAGAGAAATGCTTGTTGAAATTCTCGATTATCGTGGATTTATCAGTGGTGACAGTGTTTCCTATTCTCAGTGCAGTGGGCAGCTGGGAGGAGGTGCTCTTATTCTCCATGGACTTTACAGTGTCCCAAAACTTTTTGGAATTAGTGCTACAGGAAGCAAATTTCTGTTTGAAAAGCCTTAGCTTTCCTAACTGACTGAGTATATTGGTTCCTGACTTCCCTTCAAAGTTATTGAATAGCCCCTGCATATAGAGGGCAGGTTGGTAAGGATGATATCTAAGAGGGTGCACATGGTTACGGATTTAGGATTGTACCTGGCAGGTTCCTTGATGATTTGTGTGAGATTGAGGGCATCTAGCTTAGCTTGTAGGACGGCCGAGGTGTTAATCATGTCCCAGTTTAGGTCACCTAACAGTACGAGCTCTGAAGATAGATGGGGGGCGATCAATTCACATATGGTGTCAAGGGCACAGCTGGGAGCTGCGGGGGGTCTATCAGTGAAGACTTGTTTCTGGAAAGGTGGATTTTTAAAAGTAGAAGCTCGAATTGTTTGGGCACAAACCTGGATTGTATGACAGAACTCTGCAGGCTATCTCTGCAGTAGTTTGCAACTCCGCCCCGTTTGGCAGTTCTATCTTGTCGGAAAATGTTACAGTTAGCGATTGAAAATGTCAAGGTTTTTGGTGGACTTCCTAAGCCAGGATTCAGACACGGCTAGGACATCCGGGTTGGCGGAGTGTGCTAAAGCAGTGAATAAAACAAACTTAGGGAGGAGGCTTCTAATATTAATATGCATGAAACCAAGCAAGCAGGCTAGCAGATGGGCCTCAGGGGGACGTCGCAACGGGGGAGCCTGTTGAAACCCCCTCCGACGGTTACGTCGGCAGACCAGTCGTGATGGATCGGGGCTCCCTGACAGCAGCAAAGGGTCCAGGCCAATTGCCAGAAGAGGTATCGAAGCCCAGGAATTATCTGATGGAATTATTTGGCTAGCCGGGAGAAGGGCTTAGCTCGAGGCTAGCTCCAGGCTAACTGGTGCTTGCTTCGGGACAGAAACCCCGGTTACGTCGGTAGACCAGTCGTGATCACTCCGTGTCGGCAGCGAAGGTTCCAGGCCAATAGGCAAAAGAGGTAATTGCATGATGGAATCCTTTCGTCTAGCCGGGAGAAGGGCCTAGTTCGAGGCTAGGTCCAAGCTAACTGGTGCTTGCGTCGGGACATAAACGTTTGCCAAAAGACACCTAAAGACTCCCAGAACCATGAGAAACAAGATTCCCTTGTCGAATGAAACAAAGATTAAACTCTTTAGCCTGAATGCCAAGCGTGCTCCAGAGCACTCACTGGGGGTGAAGGTTCACCTTCCAAAGGGACAACAAACCTAAGCACACAGCCAAGACATCGCAGGAGTGGCTTCGGGACAAGTCTCTGAATATCCTTGAGTGCCCAGCCAGAGCCCCGACTTGAACCTGATCGAACATCTCTGGAAAGACCTTAAAATAGCTGCGCCGCAACGCTCTCCATCCAACCTGACAGAGCTTGAGAGGATCTGCAGAGAAGAATGGGAGGAGCTCTCCATCAAACCTGACAGAGCTTGAGAGGATCTGCAGAGAAGAATGGGAGGAGCTCTCCATCCAACCTGACAGAGCTTGAGAGGATCTGCAGAGAAGAATGGGAGGAGCTCTCCATCAAACCTGACAGAGCTTGAGAGGATCTGCAGAGAAGAATGGGAGGAGCTCTCAATCCAACCTGACAGAGCTTGAGAGGGTCTGCAGAGAAGAATGGGAGGAGCTCCCCATCAAACCTGACAGAGCTTGAGAGGATCTGCAGAGAAGAATGGGAGGAGCTCCCCATCAAACCTGACAGAGCTTGAGAGGATCTGCAGAGAAGAATGGGAGGAGCTCCCCATCAAACCTGACAGAGCTTGAGAGGATCTGCAGAGAAGAATGGGAGGAGCTCCCCATCCAACCTGACAGAGCTTGAGAGGATCTGCAGAGAAGAATGGGAGAAACTCCTCAAATAAATCAAATCAAATGTATTTGTCACATACACATGGTTAGCAGGTGTTAATGCAAGTGTAGCGAAATGCTTGTGCTTATTTTTCAGTAATATCTAACAAGTAATAAAACCTAACAATTTCATAACTACCTTATACACACAAGTGTAAAGGAATTAATACGAATACTGTATTTTTTCAAATATATTTTATATTTGAGATTCTTCAAAGTCACCACCCTTTGCCTTGATGATAGCTTTGCTCACTCTTCTGTCAACCAGCTTCACCTGGAATGCTTTTCCAACAGTCCTGAAGGAGTTCCCACAAATGTTGAGCACTTGTTGGCTGCTTTTCCTTCACTCTGCGGTCCAACTCATCCCAAACCATATCAATTGGGTTGAGGTTGGGTGATTGTGTAGGCCAGGTCATCTGATGCAGCCCTCCATCACTCTCCTTCTTGGTCAAATAGCCCTTACACAGCCTGTAGGTGTGTTGGGTCATTGTCCTGTTGAAAAACAAATTATTATCCCACTAAGCCCAAACCAGATGAGGTGGCGTATTGCTGCAGAATGCTGTGGTAGCCATGCTGGTTAAGTGTGCCTTGAATTCTAAGTAAATCATTGTCAGTGTCACCAGCAAAGCCCCCCACAACATCACACCTCCTCCTCCATGCTTCACATTGGGAAATACACATGCAGAGATCATCCATTCACCACACATCAAATTAAATAAAATCACATTTTATTTGTCGCTCGAAGAATGATGGGTGTGGAGTCAGGCGCAGAGAGCAGAGGATTCGGGAAAACGCTTTATTGTCCATACAGTAACAGCGCACAAACGGGTGAAGCCGAAACACAGGCGTAAAACAACCTAACCAAGTACAAACTGGTACATACGCTGGACAGCGACAATCCCAACAAAAAACAGGAACACTCCTAGACAAAACAGCAAACAAGCCCGCATGAACACAGGCAGGCTAATAGAATTTAAATAACCCCAACAAGGAACAGGTGAAACCTATTAGACTAAACAAACAAAAAGGGGAAAAGGGATCGGTAGCAGCTAGTAGACTGGCGAGGACGACCGCCACCCGAACGGGAAGGGGAGCCACCTTCGGTGATATTTGTGACAGTGACGAATACAACCATGAAATGGTTACCTACAAGCCCTTAACTAACAATGCAGTTCAATAAAATAGAGTTTGGAAAATATTTACTAAATAAACTAAAGTAAACAAATAATTTTAAAATTTTAAAAGTAACACAAGAAAATATACAGGGGGTACCGTTTGCAGTGTCAATGTGCGGGGGTTTGTCGAGGTAATTTGTACATATAGGTAGGGATGAAGTCATTATGCAAAGATAATCAACAGAGAGTAGCAGCAGTGTAAAAACAAAGGGGGGCCATTTGATTATGTAAATAGTCTGCGTGGCCATTTTATTAATTGTTCAGCAGTCTTATGGCTTGGGGGTAGAAGTTGTTAAAACCTCTTGAAACTCCCTCTCCGGATTTAAGTTAAAACTTATGGCTTGAAACTCCTCCCTCTCCCCGGATCCGGGAGAATTGGTTGAGTTGTTCAGCAGTCTTATGGCTTGGGGGTAGAAGCTGTTAAAACCTCTTGTAACTCCCTCTCCCGGATCCGGGAGAATTGGTTGAGTTGTTCAGCAGTCTTATGGCTTGGGGGTAGAAGCTGTTAAAACCTCTTGGAACTCCCTCTCCCGGATCCGGGAGAATTGGTTGAATTGTTCAGCAGTCTTATGGCTTGGGGGTAAAAGCTGTTAAAACCTCTTGGAACTCCCTCTCCCGGATCCGGGAGAATTGGTTGAGTTGTTCAGCAGTCTTATGGCTTGGGGGTAGAAGCTGTTAAAACCTCTTGGAACTCCCTCTCCCGGATCCGGGAGAATTAGTTGAGTTGTTCAGCAGTCTTATGGCTTGGGGGTAGAAGCTGTTAAAACCTCTTGGAACTCCCTCTCCCGGATCCGGGAGAATTGGTTGAGTTGTTCAGCAGTCTTATGGCTTGGGGGTAGAAGCTGTTAAAACCTCTTATGGCTTGGGGGTAACTCCCTTGGAACTCCCGGATCCGGGAGAATGACACAGTCTTATGTCTTGGGGTAGAAGCAAAACCTACCGCAACAGACAAAAAGATTACTAGAAAATATTCATATTCATGAAATCACAAGTGAAATATATTGAAATCACCCTGTCATCTCAGATTTTAAAATTATGCTTTACAGCCCAAGCAAGACAAGCATTTGTGTAAGTTTATCGATAGCCTAGCATAGCATTATGCCTAGCTAGCAGCAGGAAGCTTGGTCACGAAAATCAGAAAAGCAATCAAATTAAATTAGCTTTGGATGTTTTCACTCACGAGACTCCCAGTTAGACAGCAAATGTTAATTTTGTTCCATAAAGATTATTTTTATAGCGAAATACCTCCGTTTGTACTTCACGTGTGGTTTAAGAAATCCACCGGAAACTGCGGTCACGACAATGCCGAAAAATATTCCAAATTAGCTCCATAATATCGACAGAAACATGGCAAACGTTTTTTATAATCAATCCTCAAGGTGTTTTTCAAATATCTATTCGATAATATATCAACCGGGACTGGTGGCTTCTTAGTAGGAGAGAGAGAAACAATGGCTGCATTTGTCCTTCACGCACCAAACACTCTAAGAGACTTCAGCTGACCACTGATGCAATGTTGACGTTCAGGCTCATTTTTCAAAATAACAGCCTGAAACTATGTATTGTGACACTAGACACATTAGGGAAGCCATAGAAAAAGGAATCTGGTTGATATCTCATTCACTGCTCAATAGGGACGCATAGGAACGCAGAGCCTTCTAAATAAGAGTCCCTTCCTGATTGGATTTTTCTCAGGCTTTCGCCTGCAACATCAGTTCTGTTATACTCACAGACAATATTTTTACAGTTTTGGAAACTTTAGAGGGTTTTCTATCCTAAGCTATATCCTAATTATATGCATATTCTAGCATCTTGTCCTAACAAAATAGCCCGTTTACTTTGGGAATGTTATTTTTCAAAAAATGAAAATAGTGCCCCCTAGTTTCAAGAGCTTTTTAAGGAGCCATTTGGTCCTAGACTTGGAACTCTGCTGCCGCTTGCCGTGCGGTAGCAGAGAGACCAGTCTATGACTGGGTGACTGGAGTCTTTGATCATTTTTGCGGCTTTTCCTCTGACATCGCCTGGTATATAGGTCCTGGATGTCAGGAAGCTTAGCCCCAGTGATGTACTAAGGACTAAGGAGCCCCAGTGTTGAGGATCAGCATGGCAGATGTGTTGTAGCCTACCCTTACCACCTGGGACCTCCCTCAGGAGGTCCAGGATCCAGTTGTGGAGGGATGTGTTTAGTCCCAGAGTCCTTATCTTAGTGATGAACTTTGTGGGCTCTGTGGTGTTGAACTGTTGTCAATGCTGTAGTCAAAACGCTGAGCTGTAGTCAATGAACAGCATTCTCATATACGTAGTTGTTCCTTTTGTCCAGGTGGGAAAGGGCAGTTAGTGATGAGCTTTGAGGGCACTATGGTGTTGAACCCTGAGCTGTAGTCAATTAACAGCATTCTGACATAGGTGTTCCGTTTGTTCAGGTGGGAAAGGGCAGTGTGGAGTGCAATAGATTATCCAATAGCGATTGAGATTGCGTCGTCTGAGGATCTGTTGGGCTGGTACGCGAATTAGAGTGGGTCTAGGGTTTCTGGGACCATGGTGTTGATTTGTGCCATGACCAGCCTTTCAAAGCACTTCATGGCTACCAATGTGAGTGCTACAGGGCGGTAATCATTTAGGCAGGTTACCTTTGCTTTCTTGGGCACAGGGACTATGGTAGTATGTTTGAAACATGTAGGTATTACAGTCTCGGTCAGGGAGAGGAGAGGTTGAAATTGTCAGTGAAGACACTTGCCAGCTGGACCAGGCATGCTTTGAGTTCACATCCTGGTAATCTGTCTGGCCCCGCGGCTTTGTGAATGTTGACCTGTTTAAAACCTGTTATGGATGATGCTAATTTTCGCAGCTTTTTGTTAAAAATCGCGCAACATTTCAAAGTCCTGCTACTCATGCCAGGAATATAGTATATGCATATGATAAGTATGTGTCTATAGAAAACACTCTGAAGTCTCTAAAACTGATTAAATCGTGTCTGTGGCTATAACAGAACGTGTTTAGGTGTAAAAATCCCAGGGAAAACTGTTCACCAAAAACACAAAAAAAAAAATAATCCGCCAGTCAATGTATTGTCTAAGGCGACAGAAAATAAATGAGGTTCCCATTACAATGCCTACAGCTTCCACACGATGTCGCCAGTACTGGCATTTCATGGCTGCTTTATCCTTGGTTAGATGACGTATAGGCACTTCCTGTCTTGGGGAGCACCGCAGGATGTTATGAAAGTGAAAACATGGACGATGATTTCAAGACTTGCTGCTATCGAATACAGACCGTGATCAATTTGATAGATTATTAACGTTTATTAATACCTAAAGTTGGTTTAGAAAAGTAGTTTGAAGTGATTTGTAAAAGTTTATAGGCAACTTTTGTCATTTTAAAAAGTGACGTTGCGTCTTGTAAAGGGGAATTTTCCTGGATCAGACCGGCCTTCATAAAATGACATTTTGGCTATACAATGACGTATTTAATCGGGAAAAAGACCCAATTGTGATGTTTATGGGATATATAGGAGTGCCAACAAAGAAGCTCGTCAAAGGTAATGAATGTTTTATATTTTATTTCTGCGTTTTGTGTAGTGCCGGCTACCGCAAAATCTTTTGTTTAGGTGTCGTTCAGGTATTTTGGGGGGTGCAAGCTATCAGATAATAGCTTCTCATGCTTTCGCCGAAAAGCATTTTACAAATCTGACTTGGTGGCTAGATTCACAACGAGTGTAGCTTTAATTCAGTACCTTGCATGTGTGTTTTAATGAAAGTTTGAGTTTTATCGAAAACTATAGGTGGCGCTCTGAAATTTCCACTAATTGATGTTCCTGCACAGGAACTATATTCCGCATCATCCCTAAGAGGTTTTAAAAGTCTTGCTCACATCAGCTACGGAGAGCGTGATCACACAGTCGTATGGAACAGCTGGTTCTTTCATGCATGCTTCAGTGTTGCTTGCCTCGAAGCGAACATGAAAGACATTTAGCTCGTGGCTGGGATTCCCTTTGTAGTCCGTAATAGTTTTCAAGACCTGCCACATCCTGACGAGTGTCAGAGCCGGTGTAGTAGGATTCAATCTAAGTTGTATATTGACACTTTGCTTGTTTGATGGTTGGTCTGAGGGTATAGCGGGATTTCTTTTAAGCGTCCGGATTAGTGTTCCACTCCTTGAAAGCGGCAGCTCTAGCCTTTAGCTCGGTGCAATTGTTGCCTGTAATCCATAGCTTCTGATTGGGACATGTAAGTACGGTCACTGTAGAGATGATGTTGTCGATGCACTTATTGATGAAGCCGGTGACTGAGCTGGTGTACTCCTCAATGCCATTAGATGAATCCCAGAACATTCCAGTCTGTGCTAGCAAAGTCCTGTAGCATAGCATCTACGTCATTTGACCACTTCGATATTGAGCGAGTCACTGGTTCTTCCTGCTTTAGTTTTTGCATGTAACAGGAATTAGGAGGATAGAATTATGGTCAGATTTGCCAAATGGAGGGTGAGGAAGAACTCTGTGTGCTTTGTATGCATCTCTGTGTGTGGAGTAAAGGTGGTCTAGAGGTTATTTTTCCTCTGGTTGCACATGTGACATGCTGGTAGAAATGAGGTTAAATGGATTTAAATTTGCCTGCATTAAAGTCCCCCGCCACTAGGAGCACCGTTTCTGGATGAGCAACTTTCAAAGTTCTTGACATTTTTGGATTGACTGGCCATCATGTCTTAGAGTAATGATGGACTGTTGTTTCTCTTTGCTTATTGAGCTGTTCTTGCCATAATATGGATTTTGTCCTTTACCAAATAGGGCAATCTGCTGTATACCACCCCTAACTTGTCACAACACAAATGATTGACACAAACGCATTCCAGGTGACTAACTCATGAAGCTGGTTGAGAGAATGCCAAGAATGTGCAAAGCTGTCTTCAAGGCAAAGGGTGGCTACTTTGAAGAATCTCAAATATAAAATATATTTTGATTTGTTTAACACCTTTTTGGTTACCACCTGATTCCACATGTGTTATTCATAGTTTTGATGTCTTCACTATTATTCTACATTGTAGAAAACAGTCAAAATTATAAATAAAGGAAAACCCTGGAATGACTAGGTGTGTCCAAACTTTTGCAGACTTCTTTCATCACATATATTCATTCATATATACTTACATTTATGATTTATACTTACCTTTTTTGCTATTAGTGTACCTTAGTTTTTGGCTCGCCATCTTGCCCATTCATTGTACTGTGGCAATTGTGTTAGTGATAGGATAAAGGCAGGAAGTTGGGCCTTCGGTGGGAGGAGTCCTAGCTTGACGTGGGAGCGGTATAGTTTTTGACCAGACATACAAACCACAAATATGCATTTTCCTTTCAATTCATCTATGTTTTACATTTGTTTAGGGGGTAGATCAGCTGTAATATTGCAGATAGATTGTTGCTTCCATCAATGTAATTGTCTGAATCATTTCCAATCCCCCATATATATTTGTTGTAAACATACAGTATATATGTAATTGGGGTTGGAAACTTGGAATGCTGATGAATGTCGCCGGCTGGGAACCGATCCATTGTCCTGGGTGGAAAACACAGGATCCTCTTCGGGAAAGTCATATTCCTGGTCGAAATCCGTACTGCCCTTCCCACTTCACTGTTGCTCCAAGCTGAGGAAACTGCAGTTCTGAAATACATCAAAAAGCTTGAAGACCACTGCCTGAAGCCCATACATGCCTGAAGGCCATACAAGCCTGAAGGCCATACACGCCTGAAGGCCATACACGCCTGAAGGCCATACACGCCTGAAGCCCATACACGCCTGAAGGCCATACACGCCTGAAGCCCATACACACCTGAAGGCCATACACGCCTGAAGGCCATACACGCTTGAAGCCCATACACGCCGCAGTGTACATGTTGGACCCCAATTATGCTGGCAAGAGCATCCTGTCTGGTTCAGAGATCAACAAGGCCTATGGTGTCATCACTACTGTGTCTCACCACCTTGACCTGGATGAGGGCAAGGTTCTTGGCAGTCTGGCGAAGTACACACAATGGAGATGCAATATGGCAGTCGTGCCAGCATATCTCATCAGCCACCTGGTGGAAGGGACTTTGTGGATCTGAGGCTCTTTCCCCTGTTGCCATCATCATCCTGGGAACACACACACGAAAGCATGCAACAGGCTGACCAATACAAGGGTTGAAAAATTGGTGGCCATCTGGGCAAATTTGAGGCATTTAGGGCCTGACAACAAGCTTTCCTCAACAAGGTTGGAAGGTGACAGTGAAGATGAGGTGAGTCTGATGTTCAAGAGGTGGACATTGAGGAGGTCAAGGGAGAAGACATGGAAGCCTGAGAGGAACCAAAGCTTTAGTTTCTAGACTATTATTTTACAGTTGTATGTTGAAAACGTTTTTGGGAGATGCGATGACTCATTGGGTATCATTCAATATTCCCTTTCTTTTGTTGTTCATTTAATTAAAGTTCAATTCGTAAATAAATTGTTTTTTAAAATTTCTATTGGAAGGATTTAATCATTTGCAATTATGTCTACTTAGCATAAGGTAAAAGGTTGATGTCTCCATATGGTTAATATATCCAATGCAAAAAACATCTACATTTTTCTGTTAATTCCCATATATTCCCGTCAATTCCCACAGAATGTTTCCACCTCTGAATATTCCCCAAAATATACAACCCTATATGTAATACAGTATATATGTACCTCTGCCCTAAATATATTTTCCTTAATTATTGTTTTAGATCAACTGTAACATTGTATTGTAGCTTCCATCAATGTAATGCACCATTTCCAATCCCAATCAATATACTGTATTTTTTGTAAATATATTTTCCTTAATTATTTCCCCCTAACCCAACACCCCTCCCCTAATTGGAGTAAACTAATGGACAACAACACTTAGGCTTCTAATTCCAGTTAATACCGACTACATACATTTTACGGACCCACTATATTTTACATTAGTTATCTTGTTGTTTTTAGTCCCATCCTTCATCCTTCAGCTCCATTCAACCCCTCCCATCTATCTC
>NC_088414.1:49730495-49764780 GCF_034236695.1 Oncorhynchus nerka
ATACATCACTGTCCCTCTGTGACCAGTTCCCATGCATGGTATGTCAATACATCACTGTCCCTCTGTGACCAGTTCCCATGCATGGTATGTCAATACATCACTGTCCCTCTGTGACCAGTTCCCATGCATGGTATGTCAATACATCACTGTCCCTCTGTGACCAGTTCCCATGCATGGTATGTCAATACATCACTGTCCCTCTGTGACCAGTTCCCATGCATGGTATGTCAATACATCACTGTCCCTCTGTGACCAGTTCCCATGCATGGTATGTCAATACATCACTGTCCCTCTGTGACCAGTTCCCATGCATGGCATGTCAATACATCACTGTCCCTCTGTGACCAGTTCCCATGCATGGTATGTCAATACATCACTGTCCCTCTGTGACCAGTTCCCATGCATGGTATGTCAATACATCACTGTCCCTCTGTGACCAGTTCCCATGCATGGTATGTCAATACATCACTGTCCCTCTGTGACCAGTTCCTATGCATGGTATGTCAATGCGTTTCTGACCGGAGCGAGTTCAGTTATTTCCTTATCTGTCCGGAGAAGTGGCCGGGATAACTAGGTCGAGATGACGGCATCACGCTGAGTAGGTCACAGCGTGTTTCCAGCCTGTGATGTAATAAATAAATATTTACACCCTGTGCCACCTTCCTCTGAAGATTAGGAAAGGGAATTCAGCAAAAGCGAAAGATGTCCCCTATCTTTCTCTCTAAGTGTTATGATCAGGGGCATAAAGTCTACAAATTGAATTCAAAATGCAGAATAGTTTCCTGATTGATAACATTTATTTTTAGGACCAAAATTCTGCATATCAATGTAGGTTATTTTTTAGGGGCCCACGTGACATTTAGTCATGCCAGACATTAAAATGTAAGGTCAATCAACTGATTTTGTTCAATGCCTAACAAAGATCTTTAAGCTTATATCAACAGAGGCCATGCTGTGTCCTCTTAAAGACATGGAAAATGAGATCTCTGTAATCTAACACCATTGTTCTGTGCCATATCTGACCTGAATGGCTACACTTTGGTGTTGTTACGCACCAGATTGTCTCCCAAAACATCAGCAATATTACATTGTTTTCATAGGACACCATAGGCTGTGCCTCCCACGACTCACGTGAGAAAGTGGGTGCACGTGCACACACACTTTCTCATTGTCTCTCTCCTGGATCATTAATGAGCATCAGGTCAGAGTGGAGGGGTGTTGTGATGGTGAAACCCCTGGATGGGTCCCTCCAGCTCCCCGTCAGTTAGGGCCCTGTGAGGAGAAAAGAGGACGGTGCATCCGGGGCCATGTTCCTCTGTCATCCATCATGGGCAGTAATGGAGAGTTTCTGGAGAAGTCTGTGTCTAGCCTGCGTTAAACCACAGCGATGACAACCATCCACATTCTACCCCCTCTCACGCCATCTCTCTCTGCTCTCTCTCCCTCTCTCTCTCTCTCTCTCTCTCTCTCTCTCTCTCTCTCTCTCTCTCTCTCTCCCTCTCCCTCCCTCCCCTCCCTCCCTCCCTCCCCTACATGTGTTGCTAAGCTTTCCGAAAGGGTTCACCGCATTCCCCCTAACTGGTGCAGAGCCGGTGGACCCATATGCAATCTGCCATATTGAAAGGGCACTAAGTTGGATCTATGACTACCCTGTATTTTCTGTGCACGTCAGTCCAGATCCAGTGAGAAACCAAACAACTGCTTTCGAGGTGAGGGTACACAAACGCACACATCCGACACCCACTATGCGTCAACAGGCAACGGCCCGGGTTGATTAATGAGCATGCGGCCCAATGAATGCTTCCTTGTTTTAATTGGGCTGATGACGACGTCACAGTGTTATTTAGACTCTCCCAGAGTCCCAGAGCACTCCCATCAGCCATCACAAGCACATAGGGACCTGTCATACATCAGACAGGAAGATAATGGCCCTTTTTCCCACTGATTCATCCATCCACCGCCCCTGAACCTTGAACACTGATATCCACATATACAGTGCCATCAGAAAGTATTCATACCCCTTGACTTATTCCACATTTTGTTGTGTTACATCCTGAATTCAAAATGGATTACATTTATGTTTTAGTCTCACCCATCTAAACACAATACCCCATAATGACAAAGTTAAAACATTGTCATGTCTTTGGCATCATTAAACTGAAGATTCATCTTTATCAAATGACTCTCTGTAATTATTATTACGCGATTAAACTGATTAATCATGTAACTGTAATTAACTAGGAAGTCGGGGCACCAAGGAAAATATTCAGATTACAAAGTTATAATTTCCCTAATATAACTTTTCAGATATTTTCATATCTGATCAATAGTCTTCTGATTAATGAATTCTTCTTTTACCTCACTTTAGTCTCATTCCAAACATCATAAATTGTTGGTTATCTGCACGAACTCAGTCTTCACTATGAGTCATCCATACATCAATTGTCTTAAATCCTTTATTTACTAACTAAGTAATTCACAGAAATGCATAAACAAACAGTAGACAGTTACAAGGAAATGATAACGGAGTTTCCCCAGTGGAATAAACCGGCATCGCTGCTTGGTGTACAAAAGGGAAGTGGGGGTCGACTGAGATAAGACAACACACAGTTGATAATTATAACAATTGAAATGCTAATCCTTTGCACATGAAAGCTCACTCATTCGGGAACAATTGCAATCAGTATATATATTTACGCTCAGTGTGTCGTTGGGATCTCTGTTGAAAAGTTTGTTTCTGTTGGAGAGTTTGTCCGCCCTCTCTGTCGTGGTTAGTGTGGATAGTTCAGAGTGACATTCATTCATGTCGTTATGGATAGATATTTTGGCGGTTGTCGGTCTTCACGTTCAATTATACCGAATTCCTAGCTGCAGACTCGTAATTAATATCAAAGACTTGTTCTTATTCTGTCGGTATCGATAGTCTAAGAGTTTAACCACGTGGGATGGTTGAAAGATTCAGCAATCGTCTCAAACCTTGGCCTTCTCGCTATCGAGGTAAGCTGGTCTGCAACCTTTGTCCCCTCTCATAATGGAGAGAAACATGGTCTGTTGATAGAAATTCTCAAAGTGGGGTTTTTATTTGGGAGAGCAAGAAAAAGGCTGTCCCAGGATGCTAACCATAACTGTGCTCATGGGCGGTCCTCTGATTTGGATTTTCAACTCCAAAGGGAATTGGAGTTTCCTTCGTTAAACAGTCCAAATCACATTACACAATTTCACAAACAGTTTCATCCTCACTCATTCATCTTATACAACAATTAGATGTAAGCCTCATATCTGAGGCTATTATATAAACAGCGTTATGGTAATGTGGCCGTATTGTTGCCCATGAGTTTCACAAAAATTGTGCCAAACGGACCAGTTCGTAGCTGGATTCTTCACCGATCTTTTATACCTTCTCCAGAACATAAATGTTGTTCGGTTTCAAGTTCTGTGAGGTGGAAGAAATTCCTTTGTTCTCTATGAAAATTCACTCTGTCTCTATGCTGTGGCCATGAGGAGATAATCTCCTCCGGGAATTACGACCTCTCTCTGACCACAGCAGCCTGGGTGTAGGAGACAGGGAGAGGGGATAGGGCACTGTACCCAAGGGCAATGTCATGACAACATGTTTACATATTCTTTGGCAAATGTATAGAAAATAAATTAAATGCAGATATATCTAATTTACAAAGTATTCACCTCTGAGTCACATGTTAGAATCACATTTGTAGCGACTACAGCTGTGAGTTTCTGGGTAAGTCTCTAAGAGCTTTGCATACCTGGATTGTACAATATTTTGCCCATTATTATTTTCAAAATTCTTCAAGCTCTGTCAAATTGATTGTTGATCATTGCTAGACAAACATTTTCAAGTCTTAAGTTTAAGTCAATACTGTAACTCAGCCACTCAGGAACAGTCATTGTCTTCTTGGTAACAACTCCAGTGTAAATTTGGCCTTGTGTTTTAGGCTGTCCTGCTGAAATGTGCATTCATCTCCCAGTGTCTGGTGGAAAGCAGACTGATCAGGTTTTCCTCTAGGATTTTTACCTGCACTTAGCTCCATTCTGTTTCTTTTTTATCCCCAGTCCTGAACGATTGCAAGCATACTCATAACATGATGCAGCCACCACTATGCTTGACAATATGGGGAGTGGTACTCAGTAATGTGTTGTGTTGGATTTGCCCCAAACAAACACTTTTTATTCCTTCTTTTCACTCTGTCATTTAGCTTACTATTGTGGAGTAACTACAATGTTGTTGATCCATCCTCAGTTTTCTCCTATCACAGCCATTAAACTCTGTAACGGTTTTAAATGTACCATTGGCATGTGGTGAAATCCCTGAACAGTTTCATTCCTCTCCGGCAACTGAGTTAGGAACCATGCTCAGAGGGATATTCAAGGTTTGCTTTTTTTTTACAAATCTACCAATAGGTGCCCTTCTTTGTAAAGCATTAGAAAACCTCCCTGGTCTTTGTGGTTGAATCTGTGTTTGAAATTCACTGCTTGACTGAGGGACCTTACAATTACAGTGCCTTCAGAAAGTATTCACACCCCTTGACTTTTTCAGCCTGAATTTGAAATGTATCAAATTTGTGTCACTGGCCTACACACAATACCCCATAATGTCAATGTGGAATTATGTTTCAATCATTTTTACTAATTCATTAAAAATTAAAAGCCGAAATGTCTTGAGTCAATAAGTATTCAACCCCTTTGTTATGGCAAGCCTAAATACATTTATTAGACTAAAAATACACATAATAAGCTCCATGGACTCACTCTGTGTGCAATAACAGTGTTTAACATGATTTTTTAATGACTGCCTCATCTCTGTACCCCACACATACACTTATCTGTAAGCTCCCTCAGTCGAGCAGTGAATTTCAAACACAGATCCATTTACAACATTGTAGGTCCTCCATAATACTAACCTAATTGACAGAGTGAAAAGAAGGAAGCCTGTACAGAACAAAAAATATTCCAAAACATTCAATGCAAATCACTTATTGTCCTGAATACAAAGTGTTATGTCTGAGGCAAATCCAATACAACACTTTACTGAGTACCACTCTCCATTTTGTCAAGCATAGTGGTGGCTTCATCATGTCATGGGTATGCTTGTAATCATTAAGGACTGGGAAGTTTTACAGGATAAAAAATAAACGGTATGGAGCTAAGCACAGGCAAAATCCAAGAGGAAAACATGGTTCAGTCTGCTTTCAAGAAAACACCGGGAGACAAATTCACCTTTCAGCAGGACAATAACCTAAAACATAAAGCCAAATATACACGGGAGTTGCTTACCAAGATGAGATTGAATGTTCCTGAGTGGCCTAGTTACTTAAATCGGCTTGAAAATCTATGGCAAGACTTGAAAATGGCTGTCTTGAAATGATCAACAACCAACTTGACAGAGCTTGAAGAATTAAAACGTAATAATGTGCAAATATTGTACAATCCAGGCGTGCAAAGCTCTTAGAGACTTACCCAGAAAGACTCACAGTTGTAATCACTGCCAAAGGTGATTCTAACACGTATTGACTCATAGGCGTGAATACCTACATGAGAAATTTCTGTGTTCCATTTTCAATAAATTTGCAAACATTTCTAAAAACATGTTTTCCCTTTGTCATTGTGGGGTATTGTGCACAGATGGGTGAGAGAGAAAAATATTTAACCCATTTTCAAATCAGGCTGTAAGACAACAAAATGATGAATAAGTCAAGGTGTATGAATACTTTCTCAAAGCACTATATCTGTATGTGTGCGGTACAGAGATGAGGAAGTCATTCAAAAAAATCATGTTAAACGCTATTATTGCACACAGAGAGAGTCCATGTGACTTATTATGTGACTTGTTAAGCAAATGTTTATTCGTGAACTTATTTAGGCTTGCCAAATACATTTCAGATTTACAATTTTACAAAACATCATTACACTTTGACATTATGGGATATCGATCGCTGCAGCTGTACATAGTCTATTGGTAAATAGCCCACCCATTTTGACCTACCTCATCCCCATACTGTTTTTATTTATTTACTCTTCTGCTCTTTTGCACACCAATAGCTCTACCTGTACATGACCATCTGATCATTTATCACTCAAGTGTTAATCTGCAAAATTGTAATTATTCGCCTACCTCATGCCTTTTGCACACATTGTATATAGACTCCCCCTCCCTTTTACATTTTTTTTTTCTCTACTGTGTTATTGACTTGTTAATTGTTTACTCCATGTGTAACTCTGTGTTGTCTGTTCACACTGCTATGCTTTATCTTGGCCAGGTCGCAGTTGCAAATGAGAACTTGTTCTCAACTAGCCTACCTGGTTAAATAAAGGTGAAATAAAAAATTTAAAAATAAAGGTCAGTGACAAATTTTTTTAATTTATTTTTATTTTTTTATTATTAATTAATAAAATCCATTTTAAATTCAGGCTCTAACACAACACCATGTGGAAAAAGTCAAGTGGTGTGAATACTTTCTGAAGGCCCTGTATAACCTATAACCCCGACCGTAATCCCCCAGCTACCAGGCATTTGACGCCAGTGCAGTAGTGAAGTCCAAATCACACAGGTTAAGCCTGTATAATGCCTCACATTAGATATTGTTCTATTTTTACTCAGATCAAAAGAGGGCTGTGAACGTTCTCTATGGCTCGGCCAATCACTGGTCTCACGAGTATCAGGTTTCCCTTTCATCAAATCACAGAGCTGGAAAATCCACTCGGGTCTCTCGGGCCGGCCAATGACACAGAGGCTGCTGCCAAGCTGGCCAATGGGACAGAGGTAATTTTTGTGTGAGTATGTTTCCCAGAGCCAGCTGCCTCAGCACCAGACTACACTTACTTTCCCTTATGATACATGAGATAATCATCTGGTGTAGTACTGCACTTCAGCTTTGCTTGGCCACAGTGCTGTTCAAACATGTGTGGAAACCCAGCAGAGTAGGTGTCCATTCGAACCTGTCTAGTTAATTAATGATCTCAAAGTTTGAAGAGATGGAGAACTTGAGGGATTGTTCCAAAATGCTGTGGTGCAACAAGATCTCAAGGTTGAACCAATTTTGACTTCAGATTCTGACGTTAATCCACATTTATCCAAATGTCAAATGTTGAAGTGGCTCCAAACATCAAATTTCGAAGTTAAGTGTTAAGGTTTGGGATAGGGTTAAAACAAAAGTGTGTGTGTCTTCCACTGGGATTGAACACGCTACCTTCGGATCCGGAGTCATGGGATTACCTCTACTACTTGATGGTAATACCGCTCATAGTTGCCCCTAGTGGCTGGGTTTGAAGGCATTCCCAACATCCTCAAGACATGGACAGACGTCCAATTTCGAAGTCAATTTTGAGCGATCTAGCTGTCCAATGACGTGGCCCTGGTCCTTTCTAAGTAGTCTTTCTGTCCATGTTGTCATTTGATTTATAAGTGCTACTGATTAATTTAATTTCCACATTTCCTCTCATTTGAAACAAGTTAAGATGTCATGGTCTGTGCATGCCGTGATTGTTCATCGATAGGTTTCCTGGCAATTGGCTTCCTTGAAATTAGGCCTATGCTATAGTACCTAGCGTGCTGCTTGACACAAAACGTTTTATTTCTAAATTGAATAAGGGTACAAGTTGAACTGCTAATAATATGGATAATGCCATGTAATTATACAATTTATTACAATATTTATAAAGTTGAAAGGAGTTACTGTGTTATGCGTTGACATGATTAATACAGGTATTTGTATTACATGCCCAGATTGCAACAGTAGGCCTACCATTTTAACAAATAGAAAATGCAAATGTTTTTATATACATGAATAATAGATGAATAAATACATAATCGAATGAATAAAGGAGCTTAGCTACATGTTTGGTGCATCCTCACTTAAATGTAGTAGATCTTTCGTTAGAAATGATCAAACTTGAGTTTATTTCAATGCATAATTTATTAGCCTGAATGCTCTCATTTCGATGAGGCTATAGTTCACGTAGCACTAAATCTATAGGCTCATCAACTACATGGAAATTATGGCCTTAAAAACATTTAATTTTGGAATCATTGTGAGTATCAGTGAAGCAATTTTTTGATAGGCAATAGGCAGTATGGTTAGGCCTATATATTATTTCTAATTAGATCTAATATCCTCCATGAAATGAACCATGTGTATATTAGGAATTAGGTTGACAATGGTTATGGTTTTATGTTTTTATTTGGGGACAGGGATGTAGACTAATCATTTTTGGAGACAAAGTTGCAACTTTTAAATCAAATATATTCGCTTGAGAAGACGATTTCATTAAAAATAATTACAAATGATTTTAAGTTATGGCCTATAGTCTATTGTAATCTGACGGACAACAGAAATTCGCAACATTTATGATTTCGATAGCCAACTCACCACTTCTTTCCAAAATGTTCCTTTTAAGCGCGCACAGACTACGTAGCGTATTGATTTAATGAGTGGGTGGCAGATTGATATGCAACGAGGTGGCCCCTTGTTTATTGGTCGTCTTGTCCGTAGGGCTGAGAACCTGAAGTCTCTCCCGGGTGGCCCAAATTCCAGGTTCCCTTCCACTTCCACAACACCCGCTGCTTTCTTTACTTGCTGCAGAATGGTTTTGATCATGTTTGCAGCTAACATAAACCCTGACCACACACTTTGGCGCCCTTGGGTAAAAAAAAGGGCCATTTTACGCTGCCCGGAGAGGGGGAGAACACCAAGAAGTTGACCGGTGGTCGCCATAGCCGCATCCTGTCAGACATGAACATAACAGATTTTATTGTCTGCCTGCCACGTCTTATTTCATAATTCCATGACTAAATATCATACCAAAAATACATAATTAGTATCCCTCGTGTAACAAGTTCTTAGGGCTATTTAGTCTCCATAGAGCTCATGAAGTTCCCTACAATTAGCGCAATTTTACACCTACGTGTAGTTGATGCATTACACTAGTCACACATAGACTATAATAGGTTGTACTAGGACTAATCAAAAAACTGCCCCAAAAAGTAAAGGAAAGGTGTATACTTAGTCAGTTGTACAAATGAATGCATTCAACTGAAATGTGTCTGCCGCATTTAACCCAACCCCTCTGAAAGTACAGAACGGTTCAACAGGTTACTCCATGCAGGACATTGCTAAAATACAGGTGGCGTTAACTACCAAAATAAAGGAAACACCAGCATAAAGTATCAGTAATAGCCAGAACAGCTTCAATGCGCCTTTGCATAGATTCTACACGTTTCTGGGACTATATTGAGGGATGCGAAATCATTCTTCCAAGGTAAATTCCATACATGTGTGTTTTGTTGATGGTGGTGGAAAACACTGTCTCAGGCACCACTGCAGAATTTCCAAAAAGTGTTCAATTGTGCAACTTCTGGGTACTGAGGTGATGGCCATGGGATATGGTTTACATCGTTTTTATGCTCATCAAAGATTACCTCTCTCTCTCTCTCTCTCTCTCTCTCTCTCTCTCTCTGTTCTGAGTGCATTTAAAAGGAGGTTAGAGGAGTCTGCATCTGAAAACACTAATGTTGGAACAACTTTAAAAGATGAAACACTTCTGTTAGGGGTAACTCTGCTCTACTTCCATTTTGATTTGATGTGTCTGCTCTGCTAGAACCCTCTGTCGTGTCTGACATCTGCCTTCTAGGTACACTTCCTTTTCACAAATCCATAACAAAAAAATACATTATGCAGTATTCTATAGAGTTGGTATTACACACCCATGCATGCACGCACACACTCTCTCTCTCTCCATGTTATTACAGTAGCCTTTGTTCTCACATCTAAATACCCTCACAGCCTCATAATGAGAGGAAGTATACAACTAAGCCACTGCTTGTAAAGGGATTCTCCTCTCTCAGCTGTGCAACCATAAAGCCTCTTGCCAGACCACCAGCAACAGGTTCTTGGGTTACACCACTAGATTACACTATCGCTGGAGCTAGGGGCTCCATGTCAGCTCTGCTCAAATGGGACAGGACCATGGGTTCACATATATGAGAAATCTTTCAATACTTTGAGCGTTTGCTTAAGCCTATCTGGAGAGCCAGGTGGGCTGGGTTTGCACTTTTGTGGCTTTTCTATTGGTTTTGTTGTAACAGGCAAGCTCAATAAATCACAAGTAGTTTTTAAAAAATGATTTCAAATAGTATTTGAACCGATAAGTTTGCGAGACTCTCGCTCCCTTCAGCAGTCCTATTATAGCAGCTGTAATAAACCGGGGAGAGTTTTATGACGTGGCTCAACGTGCTGCTTTGATTGCCAAATGTGCTCCTGGGAAGACAAGTTTAGATCGCCATGTCGAATAGCAGCTCCTTTATTTCAACTAAGTGTACTCTCTACTGTCTGTTGTGTTCGTTTTAACGTGTTTCTGAGTGGTAAATTGACCAATGAGAGAGGCGGACTGCTCATATATTGGTCTCATATTTACAATATGACCAGTCATAATGTAGTACTTTGGGTTTTGATATCCACATACATCAACCAACACACGATACACACCCAGCCGGGTGTTGCCATAGCGTCAACAAAGATTTGCTAGGACTTTCAAGTGTTTTACCTAAATCCTACAGCTGTGTTTGGCTACAGTTGTAAATGAAGGTACTGCTCTATGAAATTTAAAACGAGTCCCACTCCTGTGTTTGCTGTCACTATGGAAACCAGAGTGCCCCTGTCATAATTCATAACTATACATTGCCATTGATTGCTGATGTATAAACTAGTTTACACGCAATGCAACATGTAGGAAATCATCATAATCAACTGCATTTCCGTCAATTATGTTTTGCGTACATTAAAATGTATTGATTCTGTATTTATTTATACAATGATTTTACTCTGAAATGTAGAAGCATAATTCAAAATTCTGGTCTATAGAAAAAATAAACCACACACCATGTTGAGCTTTCAATATGATTTACACGGTTTTCCTGGCGTTGGCTGTTCAAAACTCAATAAAGCAGATTAAAACAAAACGAAACAAATGTCAGAAAAGAGATGACATTTTCCAAGAAAACCACAACGATACAACTGTCAAAGTCCTTCAATTTAGGATTACAAGTGGAACACAAATCAAATTCACTGCAGCCTCTGGGAAGACTCTTTCATTCTCTGTTACTGTTCAAGACCTCTATTTCCACTGCCAGTGGAAGTGGAAGGAAAAGTGAACGGTCTCATTTCAAGGGCAAGGCTCACTTGATGGAACATGTAATATAAGTCAATGTGATATGCGACTGCTTAGGCCCTGAATAACAAAAGCATAGTTAGAAACCAAGGGTGAAACCTTGGAGACGTGCATATACAAGGCTGTGACCCTTGATAACAGACAAGCAGTAAAAGTACATTGACACCTATATGAAATGTAATATAAGTTGCAACCATATTGTCTGACTCCACAGGGAACACTTGTGGATAGCAATTATTCTTATTGGAATAACATTTATTTAACCACAGACGTGGGGGTGTAATTTCCTTCTCCACAAAGTGCTGTGGAGTTTTCAGATTTTTAATGCAGGATGAGGTGTACGCAAATCTTGGCTAAATACTGACCTCTTGTGGTTAAATGGCTTCAATACACACAAGCCTGCTGCAAAGACTGATCTGTGGAGCTTTTGGCACTGGCAATACAAATATTATCTTGTCATTTTTGGATGGATTACATTGTATAGCACTTTCCCAAAGGTCTGAATGTTTTCAAAACCTATCAATAAATCAATTTCCAATAGACTTAACAACAATGATCTTGCATTCTTATTTTCTCCTCTCGCAGAAGTGAAACAGTCAAACGGAAGACTATGGAACCAGCTGGAGATGCGGCAGAGACCAGCATATCACCATTCTGTCCATAATAATCAACTCGAATATGTAGGCTACATATTGTTTGAAAACCATTTGTGAGTAAAGGGACAGTCTTCACTTCAAACAATTACAAAGTGGATACCCTGCCTCTGTTTTGGTAAAAGCTGGGGAAAGGCATGGAGAAATGTAACCACTCTAAAATGCATAGATAGCGCGTTGGATGCAAGGACTGACCACCTAAGATATCAAAATAGTTTTAAGCATGTTCTGTAGCTAAATATGTGTAAACCAATACAATTTGATTTTGGTTTGTTTGTTTACATTTGCAATGTTTACAAACAAGTTTATATTTTAGTTCTGATGGGGTAGGACAGTTGAACTAAACATGAGGCATTACGCTATATTCTTCAAGAATCAATGGGCAACAGGTATTCACACCCCTTGAAACTTTTTAAACATTTTGTTGTTACAAGTGGGATTCAAATTCAAAATTAATTGTATTTTTTTTGTCCAGCGACCTACAAATACTGTAACATTTGTAAAAAATGTATGGAAAATAAAACACAAATGTATTTTGATTAGCTAAGTATTCAACCCCTGAGTCAATACATGTTAGCATCACCTTTGACAGCTGTGTGCAATAATAACATGATGCAGCCACCGCCGTGCTTGAAAATACGAGGCGGGTACTCAGTGATGTGTTGTGTTGTGTTGGATTTGCCACAAACATGCAGTAATGCTTTGTATTCATGACAAAAGTAACATTTCTCTGCCACATTTTTCTGCAGTATTACTTTAGTGCCCTGTTGCAAACAGGATGCATGTTTTAGAATATTTGTATCATGTACAGGCTTCCTTATTTTCACTGTCCTTTAGCATTTAGGTTAGTATTGTGGAGTAACTACAATATTGTTGACCCATTTCTCCTATCTGTCTGTAGCTGTTTTAAAGTGCCATTGGCCTCATGGTGAAATCCTTGACTGTTTCTTTCTCTCCGGCAACTGAGTTAGGAATGATGCCTGAATCCCTTTTAGTGACTGGGTGTATTGATACACCATCTAAAGTGTAATTCATAACTGCCCAATGTTCAAAGGGATATTCAACGTCTGCCTATTTGTTTTACCCATCTACCAATAAGTGCCTTCTTTGCAAACCATTGGAAAACCTCTAGTCTGTGGTTGAATCTGTGCTTAACATTCACTGCTTGACTAAGGGGCCTTACAGATAATTTATGTGTGGGGGTACAGAGATGAGGTAGTCATTTAAAGTAATGTTAAACACTATTATTGCACACAGAGTGAGTCCATGCAACTTATTGTGTGACTTGTTAAACAAATTTTAACTCCTGAACTAATTTGGCTTGCCATAACAAAGGGTTGAATACTTATTGACTCAAGACATTTCAGCTTTTCCTTTTTAATTCATTTGTAAACATTTCAAAAACATAATTCCACTTTGAGATTATGGTGTATTATTAAGTACATCAGTGACAAACAAATCTCAATTGAATCCATTTCAAATTCAGGCTGTAACACAACAAATGTTGAAAAATCAAAGGGGGTGGGAATACTTTCTGAAGGAACTGTATCAATCATTTGTAAATACAAATGGATGTAAGGATCTCAATTTAACCAGTTTGTACAGCATGAAAATAATCCTGCAGCAACAAGAAATGTGAATTATGTGGATTATAATTAACCGACATTTTTGTTGGGGTTGATAGATTTTCTTAGGGCAAATCAAGTCTGATATTTCTAAGTGGAAATTACTAACTTTAGAAGCCGTTTTAAAACTCAAGTTTAAAAATCCTTCTGTGCATGAATATACTCACAACGAAATAATGATCAAATTAAGTCCTACATCTGTAGCAACTGCAGGTTACCCCTTAAACATATAATGCATAATCATACCATAAAAAATCATTATAGAAGGTAACAACATAATAAGGCATTCAACTTTTCTCTAATGAATATGAGCCAAAATCTGTAAAGTTGCCAGTGTGAAAATGTACAAGATGGTGCTATCACTAACAATCACTTGAAGAGTACCATTAGCCTCAATCAATACCATTTACACTGAACAAATATAAATGTAACATGTAAAAGTCCTGGTCCCATGTTTCATGAGCTGAAATTAAAAGTCTCTGAACTTTTCGATATGCACAGTTAGCTTATTTCTCTCGCTGTTGTGCACAAATCTGTTTACATACCTGTTTGTGACATTTCAACTTTGCCAAGATCATCCATACACCAAACCCAGGTGTGGCAGCATCAGAAGCTGATTAAACAGCATGATCATTACACAGGTGCACCTTGTGCTGGGGACAATAACCAGCCTCACAGCTGCAGACCACGTATAACCCGCAAGCCCACTAGTCGGTAACGATGCTGAACTGCAGTCAAGACCCTGGTGAAGACAGCGAGCACGCAGATGAGCGTCCCTGAGACAGTTTCTGACCGTTTGTGCAGTAATTCTTGATTTGTGCAAACCCACAGTCATAGCTGTCATCAAAACCCAGTCATCAGCTGTCCGGGTAGCTGGTCTCAGATGATCCCGCGGGTGAGAAGCCGGATGTGGAGGTCTTGGGCTTGCGTGGTTATCACGTGGTCTGCAGCTGTGGGGCCGGTTCAAGTACTACGAATTCTCTAAAATGGCGTTGGAGGCGACATGGTAGAGAAATTAACATTAAATTCTCTAGCAACAGCCGGTGGACATTCCTGCAGTCAGCATGTCAGTGCAGCTCCTCAAAACTTGAGTTATCTGTGGCATTGTGTTGTGTGAGTAAAAACGGCACATTTTAAAGTGGCCTTTTATTGTCCCAGCCACAAGGTGCACCTGTGCTGTTTAATCAGCTTCTTGGTATGCTGCCACCTGTCAGGTGGATGGATCATCTTGGAAAAGGAGAAAACGCTTACTAACAGGGATGTAAACACATTTGTGCACAGAATTTGAGATATAAGCTTTTTGTACAGATGGATAACTTCTAGGATCTTTTATTTCCCAGCTCATAAAACATGGGACCAACATTTATATGTTGTGTTTATATTTATGTTACTATGCATCAAACATATCTACACACTGGTTATAAAAGCTCATATACGTTTGGTGAATCTTACTACAAAGCAGGTGATGCCATCAGAAAAACATATTTGGTTAAAAAAGTACTTTTCTTACCTCTTGCTTCTTGATGAGGGTTGAGGACTAAACTGAGCATGTGCAGTGAGTCACATGATTCTAGCTTGTTCTGATTGGAGATATTGAGTGTTACAACTATCCTGTGTTACAACCATCCCTGGTCTCCCCATACTTATTGAGCTACTATAGGCCAATCAAAATATAAAATGTGTCTTAATAAACTATTCTTAACATCAACCCATCTGATCCTCAATGAAACAAGGCTCATCCATAGAAGAGCATGTACACCAATCACAGTGTCAATTACATCATTAAGAGTCAACCGCAAAATGCCATCTTTTATTGAGTAGGATATGTACAGAGCCAAAAGGCCATTTCTCAATTTTTCGGTAGCTGTATAACACCAAGTAAATGCACCGCTTGATTTGTTTTAAGTGGAACTGCAACGGATAAAACTGTGCTGCCGTCCAATAAGAAAGCAATTGATTTAACACACGAAGTAGATGATTACATTTGGCTGTGACGGATACTTTTTCACAGCCAACCAGCTCTATCAGCAGTCAGTGGAGCTCCTCTGCGTGTCAACAAGGGAAAGGAGCCAAGTCAAGACAAGGTTACAGCTATAGAGAAACTTGCATTTCCTTCAACTGGTTCATTTACTGCATGCATCACGTGCATTTCATTACACCCAGACAGACACTCCATTTAAACAGTACGAGCATCCACCACATCCCCACAGTTACAACACTCACAGCAATTCAGATGCTTTAGAAGTTTTCAGTGAAAGGCAACATTCAGTATCAGGCATTCATTTCATTCGCTCTTGGATGGTTGTCTATTGAAATGCAAAATGGCTGATATACAATCAATTAAAAGAAAGAAAAGCACATTGAAAACACATATACTAAAAATGTGGCCTACTACTTCAAGCTGCTAAATTGGTGTTATACATTATTCTGGATGTGAACAAACGCTGCTTGTCCGCTAGACTGTAAAACCATGATTCAGACCCCGTTCATGTACTTTTCACAGCATATATGAGCTAAATCTGTCTGAGAACTGAGAGGTTTGGTTTGGATCACTCCCCAATGCTGGCCTCCTCTCTTAGCCCTCTAACGTACTTGCATGTGCATGGCGTTAACTTCGTGCTTGTGCAGAGTGCGGACTTAATCAATGCCCTTGGTTATTTCTCTGGTTTACTGGCTGAGAGGAGAGAGGGGAGAGATGGTTCATACTCTTAGCATGGGGTAGGTAGGGATAAAGACTCCTCTGTTTTCTGTTTTATACTTACTAAATGTACCCAAGGAAAACGGGTCAGAAGCTACTGCCGTTCCTGGGGAGAGTACTAAATAAGGTAGGGCTCATTTAATCAGCAGATAATGTTATGTAATTGGAAATATAATAATGTTGGGAGTTATACGTAAATTAACACGAGTTATAACTAATGATGAATGATTATAATTCGATGATTAAAACATATTAATTCGTTTTCGATTTCGGTTATTTGGGTTGAATGCTGTAACAACACAGAATAAAACAATTAATAAAAAGTACCATGATGGCAGTGACTGCTCATTACTGCTTATCACTTATTAACCATAATGTTAATGTTCAAATTACTTTAATAACATATTTCAGTTGTTGTGTATGTTCATTGGTTTTATTTTATGATTGTATTATTTAATTCCAAGTCATCATCTCATCCTACAAAGCTGCTGAATATTCTGTCTGACAAAATCACTCATTTGTATCTCTTCGGAGTAAATAAGGCATACTTCTATGACTGAATACGAACTTTCGATCACTTAGATCAGTGTTTTTAAATCCTCACGATCGCGCATTCTTCTGCCGTTTACCGTAGCAGGCACAAATACCGTAGCAGGCACAAAGAAAAGATAGAAAGGACAAGTAGATGCCCGGTGGATTATGGTCATTGTAGTTAATTACTACGATTTACGCTCTGAAATATGCAGGATATTGGCCTGTTGGAAACGACAACTCCCTACTACATCCACAATTCAGGCTGGATCTGACTTATCTCTCAGAAACTGCCATTTGTGCATTGACCTCACAGAAAAAATCGAACGAAATGGAATTCAAATAATTCAACTAAATCTCGGTAAATTGCTCAGCACTAGTTATAACTGCAATGTACAGAAGGGAAGTTTATAAGGCTGCAATCATTGTACCGTAGGAATCTTTGCAATAAATGGGTTATGGTAATATAATTGAAATGCAAATAATATTGAATCTATTTAAAGCACAATGTTTAATTATTTAGTGGCATAAGCGACATAGAAAAAGGCTGTATATATCCAACAATCTTTGACATAACAGATGAATGCAATATTTATGTCCAGTATCAATATTGTTGCAAATTGAAAAAATGTTATAGAGGATGTCCAACTTATGCTAGGTTCAAATTCTACAATCAACAACATCATAACACTATGTGAATCAGGGTCCTACTTAAAGTGCCTTTTGCAGAAAGTTTTCACACCCCTTGACTTTTTCCACATTTAGTTGAGTTACAGCCTGACTTGAACATTTATACAATGTAGATGTTTTGTCAGTAGCCTACACACAATGCCCAATAAGGTCAAAGTGGACTTATATATTTTTTATATGACAAATTAATACAATATTTAAAAAGTTGAAAGACTTGAGTCAAAAACTATTCAACCTCTTTGTTATGGCAAGTCTAAATAAGTTCTGGAGTACAAATGTGCTTAACAAGTCACCTAATAAATTGCATGGACTCACTCTGTGTTCAATAATAGTGTTTAGCATGATTTTTGAATGATTACCTCATCTATGTAACCCACGCATACAATTATCTGTAAGCTCCCTCAGTTGTGCAGTGAATTTGAAACACAGATTCATCCACAAAGACCAGGGAGGTTTTCCAATGCCTCGCAAAGAAGGGCACCTATTGGTGGTTAAAATAAAAAATAAAAAAACAGATATTGAATATCCATTTGAGCATGGTGAAGTTATTAATTACACTTTCAATTGTGTATCAATACACCCAGTCACTAAAAAAGATACAGGTGTCCTTCCCAGGGTTTAATGGCTGCAGAGAAAACTGAGGATGGATCAACAACATTGTACTTACTCTACAATACTAACCACTCAGGGACTTCACCATTAAAACTAAAGTTACAGGGTTTAGGAAACCATGGCTAAAACAGTTATAATGGCTGGAGAAAACTGAGGATGGATCAACAACATTGTAATTACTCTACAATACTAACCTAATTGACAGAGTGAAATCAAGGAAGCTTTGTACAGAATAAAATATTCCAAAACATGCATCCTGTTTGCAACAACACACTAAAGTAATACTGCAAAAGAATTTGGCAAAGCAATTCACTTTTTGCCCTGAATACAAAGTGTTATGTTTAGGGCAAATCCAATACAATACGTTAGTGTACCACTCTCAATATTTTCAAACATAGTGGTGGCTAATACAAACAACGCAAATAAACTAACAAATGTGCAAAAACTCTGGACCACCTTTACTCACACAGACGCATACAAAGCTCTCCCTCACCCTCCATTTGGCAAATCTGACCATAATTCTATCCTATCCTCCTGGTTCCTGGTTACAAGCAAAAATGAAAGCAGGAACCACCAGTGACTAGATCAATAAAAAGTGGTCAGATGAAGCAGATGCTAAGCTACAGGACTGTTTTGTTAGACTGGAATATGTTCAGGGATTCCTCCGATGGCATTGAGGAATACACCACATCAGTCTTTGGCTTCATCAATAAGGGCATTGGTGACGTCGTCCCCACAGTGCCTGTACGTACATACCCTAACCATGGGTTACAGGCAAACATCCGCACTGAGCTAAAGGCTAGAGCTACCACTTTCAAAGAGCGTAACTCTTTTTTAAATTTGATTTTACTTTTTTATTTAACTAGGCAAGTCAGTTAAGAACAAATTCTTATTTTCAATGACGGCCTAGGAACAGTGGGTTAACTGCCTGTTCAGGGGTAGAACAACAGATTTGTATCGTCAGCTCGGGGATTTGAGCTTGCAACCTTCCGGTTACTAGTCCAACGCTCTAACCACTAGGCTACCCTGCCGCACCTCTAACCTGGAAGCTTATAAGAAATCCTGCTACGCCCTTACCACCAACCATCAAACAGGCAAAGCGTCAATACAGGACTAAGATTGAATCGTACTGCACCGGCTCTGATGCTCGCCGGATGTGGCAGGGCCTGCAAACCATTACAGACTACAAAGGGAAGCACAGCCCAGAGCTGGCCAGTGACACAAGCCTACAAGACAAGTCAAACTACTTCTATGCTTGCTTCTAGGCAAATAACACTGAAACATGCATGAGAGCACCAGCTGTTCCGGAAGACTGTGTGATCACGCTCGCCGCAGATAATCTGAGTAAGACCTTTAAACAGGTCAATATTCACAAGGCCGCAGGGCCAGATGGATTACCAGGACATGTACTGCGAGCATGCACTGACCAACTGGCAAGTGTCTTCACTGACATTTTCAACCACTCCCTGTTCGAGTCTGTAATATCAACGTTTTAAGCAGACCACCACAGTACCTGTGCCCAAGAACACTAAGGTAACCTGCCTAAATGACTACCAACCCATAGCACTCACGTCTGTAGCCATGAAGTGCTTTAAAAGGCTGGTCATGGCTCACATCAACACCATTATCCTAGAAATCCCAGACCCACAATAATTTGCATACCGCCCCAACAGATCCATAGATGATGCAATCTCTATCTCACTCCACACTGCCCTTTCCCACCTGGACAAAAGGAACACCCATGTGAGAATGCTATTCATTGACTACAGCTCAGCGTTCAACAATATAGTGCCCTCAAAGCTCATCAATAAGCTAAGCACCATCATTAAGTTTGCTGATGACAGAACAGTGGTAGGCCTAATCACGAAAAAGACGAGACAGCCTATAGGAGGAGGTCAGAGACGTGGCCGTGTGGTGCCAGGACAACAACCTCTCCCTCAACGTGATCAAGATAAAGGAGATGATTGTGGACTACAGGAAAAAGAGGACTGAGCACGCCCCCTATTCTCATTGACGGGGCTGCAGTGGAGCAGGTTGAGAGCTTCAAGTTCCTTGGTGTCCACATCACCAACAAACTAACATGGTCCAAGCACACAGTCATGAAGAGGGCACGACAAAACCTATTCCCCCTCAGGAGACTGAAAAGATTTGGCATGGGTCCTCAGATCCTCAAAAGCTTCTACAGCTGCACCATCGAGAGCATCCTAACTGGTTGCATCACTGCCTGGTCTGGCAACTGCTCTGACCGCAAGGCATGACAGAGGGTAGTGCGAACGGCCCAGTACATCACTGGGGCCAGGCTTCCTGCCATCCAGAAACTCTATACCAGGTGGTGTCAGAGGTAGACCCTAAAAATTGTCAAAGACTCCATCCACCGTAGTCATAGACTGTTCTCCCTGCAGCTGCATGGCAAGTGGTACCGGAGCGCCAAGTCTAGGTCAAAGAGGCTTCTAAACAGCTTCTACCCCCAAGCCATAAGACTCCTGAATATCTAATCAAATGGCTTCCCAGACTATTTGCATTGCACCCCCCCTTTTACATCGCTTCTACTCTCTGTTGTTATCATCTATGCATAGTCACTTTAATAACTCTACATACATGTACAGTTGAAGTCGGAAGTTTGCATACACCTTAGCCAAATACATTAAACTCAGTTTTTCGCAATTCCTGACATTTAATCTTAGTAAAGATTCCCTGTTTTAGGTCAGTTAGGATCACCACTTTATTTTAAGAATGTGAAATGTCAGAATAATAGTAGAGAGAATTATTTATTTCAGCTTGTATTTCTTGAATCACATTCCCAGTGGTTCAGAAGTTTACGTACACTCAATTAGTATTTGGTAGCATTGCCTTTAAATTGTTTAACTTGGGTCAAACATTTTGGGTAGCCTTCCACAAGCTTCCCACAATAAGTTGGGTGAATTTTGGTTCATTCCTCCTGACAGAGCTGGTGTAACTGAGTCAGATTTGTAGGCCTTCTTGCTCGCACACGCGTTTTCGGTTAATTTTTTATAGGATTGAGGTCAGGGCTTTGTGGCCACTCCAATACCTTGACTTTGTTGTCCTTAAGCCATTTTGCCACAACTTTGGAAGTATGCTTGAGGTCATTGTCCATTTGGAAGAGCCATTTGCGACATAGCTTTAACTTTAACTGATGTCTTGAGATGTTGCTTCAATATATTCACATAATTTTCCGTCCTCATGATGCCATCTATGCCATCTATTTTGTGAAGTGCACCAGACCCTCCTGCAGCAAAGCACCCCACAACATGATCCTGCCACCACCTCTGGAATTGATTTGCACTTTTCGGACCAAAGTATGTTAATCTCTAGGAGACAGAACGTGCCTCCTTCCTGAGCGGTATGACGACTGCGCGGTCCCATGGTGTTTATACTTGCTACTATTGTTTGTACCGATGAACGTTGTACCTTCATGCGTTTGGAAATTGTTCTGTCATCTGTATTATTTTTAACTGCATTGTTGGTTATAGTCTCATAAGTAAGCATTTCACTGTAAGGTCTACCTACACCTATTTTATTCGGCGCAACATTTTATTTCATTTGATTCGGTCATGTTATGGGTGTGCTTGTAATAGTTAAGAATTGGCCGGGGTTCAGGATTTTTTTTAAAGGAATGGAGCTAAGCACAGGAAAATCCTAGAGGAAAACATTGTTCTGTCTGCTTTTCACCAGACACCGGGAGCTGAATTCACCTTTCAGCAGGAGAATAACCTAAAACACAAGACCAAATCTACACTGAGTTGCTCACAAAGAAGACGGAGTCTCAACTTACTGTTGAGAGTTAGAATTGTACAATTGGTGAATTTTCGAAATTTGGTTGTGCATCAGCAGTTTTCCTCTTCTTATATGTCACTCACTGACAGTGACTCAATTAGTCAAATCAAATCAAATTCATTTGTCACATACACATGGTTAGCAGATGTTAATGCGAGTGTAGCGAAATGCTTGTGCTTCTAGTTCCGACAATGCAGTAATAACCAACGAGTAATCTAACCTAACAATTCAGTCACTCAATTAGTCGATGTTAACATTTTGAAGATTGGTAAATTAGTCAAATTAGTCTAGCCAAGTATTTGAACTTTTAGTAATCATGGCTGAATTACGTGCTTAGGGACCCTGACCTCCAGGGGTCCCCCATTGATTTTATTAATCACGCTCACTCAGATATCATATCTCTTAATAAATGTAACTAAATGTAATCTAAAATGTAATCTACGTAATCACCAAAACAAATTATTTATCATGAGGGCCATAAGTAATGCTGCCTACTCCAAGAAAGAAATCTCACCTTTCTGATAAAAATAGATATAAATTGCTGAGGTGTAGTCACTTTTGAGGACACAAGCTCAAGTACACAAGTAAAAATATGATTCCTATTTTGTATGTATTTCCTATTCAACAAAACTGTATGAATAACGCTTAAAATATAGTATAATGAAATTATAAAAATAATAACTATAAGATTTCACCTTCCTTATAACTGTAAAATACATATTTGTATGTCTAGTATTAGATCAAATATGCAGGTCTCTCTTGATCAAAACGTCTGCCCCCACCGCTGTGAAGAGAGCTCTGGCTTGGCTTCCTGAACTCGCCTTTCATCTTAATATTGTCTGTCTAGGACAAACAAAAAGTGTTTTTTGTTTAAAAACGAGTAATCTTTTTAAATTACTGTAATAAAGTTGGTTATAAATCGATCTCTGAACGTGCTCGAGCGACGAAACTACTCTATCCTGTTGCGCTACGATGTCAGGATTTTAAGGCATGTGCTTTGTCAGCGGCTGTGATGTATGGTTTAGCCAGGAGTTGATGGACAGTCGGAAGAGCGAATGAAATGGTAGGAGGGACGTCCCAGCTTCAAGTGGTGTCAGATTTCACATCATAAACGAAGATTATGGATATACATGTCTCGCTGTCTTGACAATGTTGTCAACGAAGCGGTACGGTGTGCTGTCTAGATCCCGCCTATTATTTATTTGGATTGGTGGATACATCTAATTATTGTAATCTCTTTTGAAAATTCGACGTCAACTGCCTGTATTCAATGGAGACAGACGCTACATTACTGGCCTCATGTAATGAATATTGCATAGCCATCTCGAGACAACACTCATATAAAGTGTTTTTTCTCAAAATTGCCGGGATGTCACGTGCCCTGCTTATATCAATACACTCGTAACAATTTAACCATTCGGAAACTATTACTGGATGAAATAAACCTAACGTAGCAAATAAGCCATACATTTTTTGGGTTTACCAAATTCAACACTCTCTCATTGACTTCCATACAAAAAACTCTTTGCTTGGTGGGCGAAAAACGCCACCTACTGAAGGAGACATCTTTCCGCCGAAAGATGGGCATCTCTATTCCTCTTCCTCTCTGTCCTAAATCACACAGGCGGAAGAGATACACAAATGAGTCGTTATGAACCCGCGTTACCGCTCGATGCAAGCCATTTTGATCTACGGTGTCCACAGGTCGATTTTATAAGCGAACGTGTCGGTCGGAACCGGTACCAGAACCACGCAGGTCCTCTATGCGTGGAACTTTACATCTTTAACATGGCATAAGTCATGGCAACATGTATCCAATTGCAGGAAATTAGCTTTTAAGCTGCACAGCCCATAATAAAATGTGTATAATTGCAGGACATTGCAATACAAAGTCCTGCAAAGTAAACATATTTGTTTGCGTTTTGTTAATAAATAAATACATATTCTAACAGATCCCTCTCTACATATTGAACTTTTTCATCTCGGTGCTGAGTTAATGTGTAGTGGCAAATTGTAGATCTAATAGGCTACGTGTTTTGTTGATCAACTGAGGTAAATTAAGCTACAGCAACCAATGTGATAATGACTGGGTACATATTTGTCTGTATTTGCTCTCTTCCAAATAGCATTTTAGATTTGTTTTATTTGATAGAAATGCAATATAAACTTTTAAAAAATGTCCCTCCACCCCCTCTGGACCTTACTAAAACTCAGACCCTGCTTATGGCCCTAACGGGAATACATTTTTTGTGGGTTGGATTTGTAGTTAATGTTAAAATGTATGTATATATTAATGACTGGGGTGACTTTGGAGACATTCTAACCAATTATATACATTATGTCGTCCTATTTACAGCTTGATCAAAATGAAGGTACTACTCATTGCTGCAATTCTCTTGGTTGGACTGTTGGCAATGGGCAGCGAGGCCATTCCATCAAACCGCTGGTCCTGCTACAAGAAAGTCTTGAAGGACAGGGACTGTCGCAATGTTGGCATCTCCAACGGAGTTGCGACCATGCGACCCATCGATTCCCTGCAGAACCATTTCTGGGAGGGGAACAAATGCGACATGGTGTGCTACTGTAACTTCAGTGAGCTCCTCTGCTGCCCAAGGTACAGCAATTCCATTCTCCGCCAGTAGGCGGCGCCCATGTTCAGCACACATATACAGTCGATGTTAATACAGTTCTGGAACAGTGGATGGCTCTGTGGTGCTGTTATGTGCACTGGAGGCCGAATGGAGGCCGGCGGGCAATTATAGTTGGGAACGAGGTGGATCCAGTCACAGGCTGCCCAGTGAACACTGCCTACATTGTGATTATCATAAGCCACCTATTAATACAGGCAGGCACGTGTGCTGCCTTGCAGTGAGCTGTGATGTGGAGTTGACTTTTGTTAAAAGGTCATCCGTGCTGTTTTTACATCATGGCCTTTGCTCGTGTAATGCAAATACGCTATGGCTAGGCCTATGCATTTTGGCTGTTTTTAGTCAGCTGTTGACTACAGAGAAGTGTTTTTCCTTTAAGAGGCACTATATGCCTGGAAATCAAACAGATACAGGGAGCTTATCAGTTTTCAATCACAGTTGATCAGGTTATCACTTGAAAATAATGCCATTCTTGACTAGATGCTTCCTTCATTAACTAGGCCATTCTCTCCTGAATCACATGGTCCATCCACTAGAAAGGCATGGACAGTTTACCATAGTCTTGGATTCAGGCTAATAGGGCACACTACTAAACACATGTTTTTATTTTCATGTTGTTCCAGGGATGTCTTCTTTGGACCCAAAATCTCCTTTATAATTCCATGCAAAACCATCTGAGCCATCAGTCGTTTGAATGGACAGTGAACGGACGGTGCAATCTTCTGAATTGAAACAAGAGTAAAGAGTAAATGGGGCCAAGGGGATGGGCCCATCCATTCCGGACTACAGAATTACATGCATTTCATTCTTCACTTGGAGACAGCTACAACAACGACAAGTTCAGAAGGCTGGAGCTAAAACAAAAGCACAAGCTTTGAAGCTGAAAAAAAAGAGGCCCATCTTTCACAATACTTGGGCCTACAAATAAAATGGATTATTTTCAGTCTCAAATACAGCACCCAGTATATTTAGTATCTGTGAAGACAATTCAATAAATGCAGCCCGTGTCCCTCCTTTGCCAAGGCTACAGTTCAACACTTGTATATCTGACTTGGCAGACCCTTCATTTGGCATTCGCAATGATGTGACACCCCCATTATCTACACCCAAACGTAAACAGATAGTTGTAGTACAGTAATACCACGAGTGTGCCTTTATATTGAGTTGTCGCACATCCCAAAAATATTATTCAATAGTTAATAGTATGCCATTCATGAGAGACATTCCATTTTATATTCAAGGCTATTAAATGCCATAAATGTCAGCAGGATCATAAAATGTGATGTTGTGATGAGCCTATGAAGCATGATTTTACATGGCTGAAACAAGTGGGCTGTACAACTGTATTGTAAATGTCTTTGCAAAATGATTATAGTACTGTGTGTGTTACTAGGCCTAACTAACTGTAAGTCCTTCTGGATCAGAGTGCTAAATGACTAAAATGTGAATAACAACGTCAGATCACCTAGACTGGTGGAGCTGTTTAAACAAGTTGCTCTACTGCTCCATGACATCTCCCTGTACTTATCCAATGATTTTGTGTCAATTACAACACTGTATGTGAGAATATTAATAAACAGATCGGTTTGAGTGTTATTTTGCCTGCAGGCCTTACTTGTTGTATCATGAAACCACCTTTGTAGCTCATGTTTCCTTTGAGAGCTTGTTATGTTTCAGTTTGTTGTTGATAAACATGCTTTTGTCAGTCAGTTGCAAAACATCACTGATTCATATTGTTGTAATTAGAAGAGATTGTTCTACTGCTCTATGTAAACAAACTGAATTAAGGCTCTTGAGTGGATAAGATTTATTCACGGATTCACTGTTATTCTCAGTCACTGATAATAGATTCCAGTAACTGTAGAATAGGCCCACAATGAAGGATGTCAAATCGCACAAATGCATCTCACCATTATATATATATTAATATATATATTTTTTTACCTTTATTTAACTCAGCAAGTCAATTAAGAACAAATTCTTATTTACAATGACGGTCTACACCGGCCAAACCCGGATGACTCTGATCTTTTTGTTCGCCGCCCTATGGAACTCCAATTGGAACCAGGGTGTCTGTAGTGAGGCCTCAAGCACTGAGATGTAGTGCCTTAGACCCTGGGCCACTCAGGGAGTCCAAAATACTTCACTACTTCAGTCCTGGAGTTCAAAGTCAACACATAAACAACCCATAAACTGCTATCCTGTTTTTTTCCCTATGTCTAAAATCATATACAAGTTGAGACAAATCAATCCACTGTTTGCAATGTAACTCGTGCGAAAAACTCAGCACTGAAGATGGTAATTGGAGAGGAACCTCTCCTGCCACCTTTAATACCTATGTTTGACACCCTGTGGATAAAGTCATCTGCTTCCCACAATGAGGATCCAGTGTGAATAGGATCTCGGTCCTGTGAAGTATGTGAAAGGGTGTTTTGTCAGTTGGGCCATTGCAAACAACTGGGGGCTTACAGTTTTATGCTAATGCTGATGGTCTTGTCAGCTCTTTTTGCTTGTGAGGCTATGTGCTTTACTATGGGCTGGGTGAGAGCGGCTGTGTTGTTGAGGCTAGAAAGGAAAATTTGAGCATCTACTTTACATCTTTTGTCTTGTGGCCTTATCTTTCATTTTGACCTTCTTCATTTGGTATGCTATTTGTTCACATTTACTATAGGTTGCCACAAGTTACCTGGGTCAATTTTTTACAGTGCTTAATTGTGACTTTCAATTTACCCAGCTACTGGTGGTAGGCTCTGGGGTGGCAGGTAGCCTAATAGGTTAAGAGTGTTAGGCCAGTAACTAGAAGGTCACTGGTTTGAATCCCAGCCGACTAGATGAAAAATCTGTCTGTGCCCTTGAGCAAGGCACTTAACCCTAATTGCTCCAAGGTTTCATCAATAATGGCTTATCCTTGGCTGTATGAACCCAAGATCCAAAAGGGTGACTCAGGGGAATGGGAGCATGCAAAAAGCAAATTTGTACATGTGTGAAATAGGATAACCTAATTATAATTAACATATGAGTCACTTGTTGGCAAGCGTAAACAAGGGCCTACTATGTCATAAGCATACTACTATGTTGGTGCTATGGAATGAGAATAAACAACTTTACTGTACTGGGAGATCCTTGGACCTTCTAGGAATCTTCCTCTCCAAGTGCAGCTGCTATGGCAGCATTCAACATAGTGGCAACATGGACGCTCAGCCTCATTTACACTTGAGCAGCTGAGGCCTGCAGGAGAAAAGGCACTCACAATAAATCTTGACATACAACCCCAACAACTCTGTTTACTTTTTCTCCTCCTGACACACTTAAACCGGTTTGAGCTGAACTGCTCCTGTTCTGCTGTGGCCCTGGCTGTGAGAAAGCAAAACAGAACAGGAGGAATGAAGCAGGGTTGTGACTTGATGGAGTACAGCTACGACCGGAAGTTACTTTTCAAAAGCATAACCGGTTAGCAGAGCATTATAGCTAACCTCTAACCCTTTTTCTAACCTTTCCTAAATCCCCTAACCTGCTACCTTAATTCTCCTGAACCTGCTGAATAAATTCTCCTAACCTGCTACGAAAAAAGTCACTTCAGGTTGTAATTGTATAGGCTACCACCTAGTTTCTACCATGAAGCAGCCTGACTGACAGAACAACAGTGAAGATGGCTGAACATTGTTAATGCTAGCAACAAAGTAGGCCCTTTTAATTTTTCAAGAGAAGTGCCATAGGTTTGTTTTAGGCTTACACTCTTACAAAAATTGTTCCAAAATGGTTCTTTGGCTGTCCCCATAGGAGAACCCTTTTTTAAAATTTTTATTTCACCTTTATTTAACCAGGTAGGCTAGTTGAGAACAAGTTCTCATTTGCAACTGCGACCTGGCCAAGATAAAGCATAGCAGTGTGAACAGACAACACAGAGTTACACATGGAGTAAACAATTAACAAGTCAATAACACAGTAGAAAAAAATGGGCAGTCTATATACAATGTGTGCAAAAGGCATGAGGAGGTAGGCGAATGGTTCCAGGTAGAACTATTTGGGGTTATATGTAGAACCCTCTACATGGAACTCAAAAGGGATCTAACTGGAACCAAAAAGGGTTCTTCAAAGGGTTCTCCTATGGGGACAGCCAAAGAACGTGTTTAGGTTCTAGGTAGCACCTTTTTTCGAAGAGTGTAGAGCAAGGAGAAGTTCTCCATAAATTATTTAGACATTGGACTACTACTTTAATGTAGTAAATCTAGAAAGCTGACCACAACAATTGACCACCAAGCTCGAGCTCGCCACACACCTGGACTAATTAGTTATAAAATGGGTACATGTATTGCTGATGCATCAAAATAGCTCAGGTATGTTGCCTAATAGGTCTATCTGAAATTGCAGCTAAGGACATGGGGACAGTAGCTAGCAAACACACATTGATTATGTGATAATGTACATCAATTTGTGAGAATAAACATACTTGTCTGTAGTGTTGATTGCTGCACTGATTGATTAGGGGAAATTATCATGCTGGCTGCAACCTGGTCTCAGAGCATTACGTATGATTCTGTACCCTCTATATGGTATGATATGTTTACTTTCGTATGGTATGTATTTGTGGATGTCCATCACCCATTTTGTATGATAGTTACACGTTACAATTCATATTATATTTAACAAATGCAAACGTACAATATGTTACGAATTTGTGAAATGAATATGTGAAACATACAATATGTTATGAATTAGCAAAGCATATGATATACTATGCATTCTAGCTAGGTGGCAAGGTGACTAATGTTAGCTAGTTGGCTGACGTTAGCTAAGCTAGGGGTTAGGGTTTCGTTTAGGAGTTAGGTTAAAGTTAGGGTTAGCTAAAAGGGTTTTAAGGTTAGGTTTGGGGGAAGGGTTAGCTAACATTCTAAGTAGTTGCAAAGTAGCTAAAAAGTAGTACATAGTTGAAAAGTTGCTAATTAGCTAAAATGCTGAAGTTATCCATGATGAAATTCGAACTCACAACCTTTTGTGAGTTGCTAGACTTTCGCATTATACCCTACCCATTTTTGCCGTAAGCTATAATGTGCTTATGTAAGCATATCAAAATAAACATCATACCAATTTGAGTAATCCGGATTTGAATGTACTATTCTACGTCTAGTCTATGAGACCAGGCTGCAACAATAGGCTAGGCTAGGCTATAGGCTTAACTAGGCTATATAAAGCTACTACTCGGCCAATATTGCAATGATATCCTGATTTAAGACTGTTTGAAAACAAAAGCTTCAGTCGCGTGGCGTGGCTTTACATCGCTACAGTGTCTGCGGCTCGGTAGTACAACACAAAGCGTGGGAGCACACTGGGGTCGCATCTGCACGCAGTTGACAGCTGTTCCCCTGCTAGCCTTTGTGCTCTTGTCCTGCGGTTATGGTGGAGCTTGCTTTTACATTTCTGACTGGCTAGATGGACACTTGCACATGGAAACATTTGAGCATTTATAGGAGCTCAGGCAAAACGTATCAATGGCTGTGTGGGGTCTGTCTGTAGTAACGTTGTAACACTGTCTGAAATATTGAAAACGTTTTACACCTTTACATGAATACAGTTTGGCTTAATTTTGCGTTTTTATTTTCACCAATAACTGTTAATTTCTATTGTTTCCTAAATTATCTGACAGGCTAGCAGTGGCAACGGATCCTGTTAATATGATCCTTGGGTCGTCACTACCAGTCCCATTGCAGTTAACATTTTAAATAGTTACGGTAGGTTAATAGGTATGGTTAAGGTAGGGACGTCCCAATGATCTTGGTGGGAACGGGCATTCAACACACAACCAACCCCCTTCAAAGCGTTTAGGCTTTTGGCGCCGTCTATTTTAAATCCCCACTCCGGCCAATCACATGAGTTTGCCATTGAGCCGCCACAGACAACCATGATAGTCTCAAAATATAGACCTTCAGCCAATCCAAACACCGTTCATGCCCTTGGGTCCCAGATTCAAATTGAAATGCGTAATTTCAGCCAACCGTATATGACAAGCGGGAGGAGCTCTAAAAACATTTAATCAAGTTTGTGCGAACTGTCTCCCACTCACAAAACAGTGCGAAGGACTTTACATTGGCACTCATTGTATTTGTGTGGCTGGATAATAGGTGAGTAAGGGAACTTCTACGCCTATCAAATCTTTCGTGATTTTCTACATGTAGTTTGTTTTTGGAATGCTTTTGAACATAAGACAAAACCTCTCAAATGCTTACTGAAGAATATATGTTGTAAACTTATTTTACTCAACTAAGCCAGCGAAGTTGTGAAGCGCGCGCTGTGATGCAGTTGCTATTTAGCTGGCTAACTTGATGCCTTAACAGATTTTTTAATAATGTATTGTTCTGGTCGTAGCCTAGAATGTTCAGTATGATAAGGAACATTTTGAAGATGTTTTCCGCCCAGAAAATACTTTTTGGGTACTTCTTTCAGACATAACATGCTAACATCGTGCTAGGTAGTTGGCGATGTTGCACGATGCATTCCATACTTGCTGCCATTGAGCTAGCCTAGCTAGCGTCGTTCCTAGACTTAACTTTGATCAGCCTTGCAGAAATGGTTTAGGTAACCTTTCGGTGTTTATTTATGACTAACGGGTATCCTTCTGATGACCAATTTATCAACGAATAAATTATTTGATCCTACTTATTGCATTTTTTGGATACTTGGTTTAGGCGGGAAACAAAATGGAGGGACGCTTATTGTCCTAGCCTTGTAGCCACAATGAAGCAGGAACTCAATCGGATTAGCGCTGTTTCGCGTCCTTGGGCTGTCCGTGGAGTGGTTTGTGGGTCGTTTACTCGGTGGTACCATCCGAATACATACCTTTAACGGTATTTATGTATTTTCAGATGTTATTACATTTTTTTGTTTAATGTTTTTTTTTCTCCCTTTTTCAGAATATAGCAGCCATGCCGGGTAAAGATCCTAATAAGCCGAAGGGAAAGACTTCTTCCTATGCGTTCTTTGTTGCGACGTGCCGGGAAGAACACAAGAAAAAACACCCAGGAACTTCAGTGAACTTTTCCGAGTTCTCAAAGAAATGCTCAGAGAGGTGGAGGGTAAGTTCTGACTGAGCGGCCGCCATGTAAAAGTTGTTTTTTTCCGGGGGGCAAGGGGCGGGGCAAAGCGTGATGACGAAACCGTTAGCAAGTCAATGTATCAAATGGTGGGGATTTGTCCGCAACATGGATGCTTCAATGAGTGGTGTGACTAATGAAGTTTTTCCCTTTTCCAGACCATGTCTGCAAAAGAGAAGGTGAAGTTTGAGGACATGGCCAAGGGTGACAAAGTCCGTTATGACAAGGACATGAAGGGTTATGTGCCCCCCAAGGGATCTAAGGCAGCAGGAAAGAGAAAGAAGGACCCCAATGCCCCCAAGAGGCCACCGTAAGTACTCCACTTATACAACTGTATCGATTTCTGTAGCGTTCTGTTCCGATTTTTGAACTAAATGTGTTCTCAACATTCTATCCCCGATAGTTCTGCATTTTTCGTGTTCTGTGCTGAACACCGTGGAAGAATCAAGGCTGATAACCCAGGCATGGGCATTGGAGACATCGCCAAGCAGCTGGGTCTGCTGTGGGGCAAGCAGACTCCCAAAGACAAGCAGCCACACGAAGCAAAGGCCGCCAAGCTGAAGGAGAAGTATGAGAAGGTAAGGTCCACTCCAGAACCACTTCAACTCTCACTTATCATTACCGACTAGAACTGTTGTAGGTCACGAAAATTAAGTCTATTTTTGTTAACTGAATTGTTTGTTGTAGGATGTTGCTGCCTACAAGGCTAAGGGAGGCGCAGGTGCAACTGCTAAGAGTGGCCCCGGCAGGCCAGCTGTTGGCAAGAAGGCAGCGCCCATGGATGATGATGACGATGATGATGACGAAGAGGAGGATGATGACGAGGAAGAGGATGATGACGAGGATGACGACTAAACTGCCTGGAAACTTGAGCTGGAGTATTTGCAAAACAATGTGAACCTGACAATGTAACATTTATAGCATTTTGGATTTTTCAGAACATGTACAGTGATGTGCAATGGCTGCAATAATGCATACAGGGGGTCATATTGTGCTGTCTTGTAAATGAACAGCTCTTATTCTCAAAGCACTGCTTGTTTTGTCTTTGGATGGTGGCATGTTCTTTTCCGCCCTATATTGATATCGTTTCCACTGCCGTTTTTTAAGAAATGCAAGGAAAAATGTGTAGACGTTTGCGACCCATTTTTAATGTGGAGTTTCAGTGTAGAATGATTTCTTTTTATAATAAAAATTTGTTTTGTATATTGATTAACTTCCTTGCCTTGTTGACAAGTTTAGAGATGTGATTAGACAACTAGTCCAATTCAGAATTATTCCCCCCTTCTCCACGCCCCACTAACTGGGCTTTTAGATCTGATCATTTAAAAGCCCACGTGGTAGAAAATATCTGAATTGGCTGTGTAAAAGTAGCCAAATGTACTCCATGTTGGTTAGCTACTAGTTTCAAGGTAGTGACCTATTAAATTGCACTAAAACTTCATTGGTATAGCTTAATAAATGCAACATGTTGGGTTTCATGAGCTGACAAAAGCTAATTTTCTGTGTATTTCTACCACCCAGTGAAGGAGCATTTCTCCTTTGCCTAGATAATCTACCTGTCGTGTGGCATATTAAGCAATACATTAAAGGCCACTCAAATGTGCAGTTTGTCAACAATGCCACAAAGTTGAGTGCAGTTGGGCATACCAAGTCTAGCAACCCCTCAAAGTTCGCTTCTCTACATCGTGTGGGAAAGGGGTTTGCTGATGTCAGCTGGGTTATGGGTAGGCATAAGCTAGACAATTAACTGCATTTATCAATGGTAATTTGAATGCACAGATACTGATAAGATCAAGGCCCATTATCGTGCCATGTTTCAACATGATGCAAGGATCTGTCCCAGTTTAATGGCCTGCAAAAAAATCACACCAAATACTGACTGATTTTCTGATCCATGCCCTTAAGGTATACTGACCAACTGATGCATATCTGTACTCCCAGTCATGAAATGCATTTATATTGACTTATTTCCTTCTACTGTAAAATTGTAGAAATGGAGTTTTACCTGTATTTAGCTAGGCAGGTCAGTTAAGAACAAATTCTTATGTTCAATGATGGCCTAGGAACAGTTAACTGCCTTGTTCAGGGGCAGAACGACAGATTTTTACCACGTCAGCTCGGGGATTCGATCTTGCAAGGTTGACTTTCACCTTTGGTTGTAGACCTGGTTACCAGCTAACAAGTCAATAGGGCACAGATGGTCTGAGGGAAATGCATGTCTTAAATCTACTGCAGTTGGAGTGGTTGACATATGGCCAGACAGGGTCGAGGCATTTTCTTTTGGATAGATAACATACAAATGAGACCATGTTTATCTGGGGGAGGGGGGAGGACCCCAAAATCTGGGGGATTTAGCTATAGACATTGGATTTCGTGTAATCAGACCTGAACACAATGTTGAAGGTTCAAAAGATACATGAATACCATAGGCCTATCGCAACATCGCTGCAATTGAGCGCAATAAAAAAGGCCCCTATTATGCAATTTGGAGAAATACACATCTCTATAAAATTGTAATTTCAAAGGAAAAGGGGCAAAAGTCATTGGTAAAAAGGTTCAATTTATTGCCATGAGTACAGTTCGAGCCAATATTTTTTATAAGTTAGATATGTACACCTTCATCCAAGGCTCACTGCATAGTGCTATGTTTTAGAAATAAAACTATTTACATGATAAAAAATGCATACATATCACATCATACCCCAAAGAAAACACATTTTCATAATTTTGCTTTGAACAAATTGGTTGCTTTGCAGTCATCATT
>NC_088414.1:49764880-49777308 GCF_034236695.1 Oncorhynchus nerka
ACTGAGCTGTCCCACCACCACAGAAAGCACTGAGCTAGACTGAGCTGTCCCACCACCACAGAAAGCACTGAGCTAGACTGAGCTGTCCCACCACCACAGAAAGCACTGAGCTAGGACTGAGCTGTCCCTCCCACCACAGAAAGCACTCGAGCTAGACTGAGCTGCCCCACCACCACGAAAGCACTGAGCTAGGCCTCAGAGGCTGCCCCACCACCACAGAAAGCACTGAGCTAGACTGGGCTGCCCCCACCACAACAGAAAGCACTGAGCTAGACCCACCACCACAGCACGAAGCACTGAGCTAGACTGAGCTGTCCCACCACCCACAGAAAGCACTGAGCTAGACTGAGCTGTCCCTCCACCACAGAAAGCACTGAGCTAGACTGAGCTGTCCCTCCACCACAGAAAGCACTGAGCTAGACTGAGCTGCCCCACCACAACAGAAAGCACTGAGCTAGACTGAGCTGCCCCACCACAACAGAAAGCACTGAGCTAGACTGAGCTGCCCCACCACCACAGAAAGCACTGAGCTAGACTGAAACACCTGCATTTTGGAGCTGCCTTACTCAAGAAATAAAAAAAGAGACCATGTTTGTTTCCAGCTTTATTAACTCAATGATATATATTTGTCTACATTGTTTGCAAACTGATATGTGATACGTATTAATGCCAAAATAACATGCAAAACAGGCAAGGCCAACCTGCCCTGACTGACGGGTCGCCATTTGCTCTTTACATATTAGTGTTCATAGAATATTAGTGTAACATTTGGTAGTTGTACGTCATTGTAAATAAGAATTTGTTCTTAATCTACGTGCCTTGGTGAAGCACGTTGGGAAGGTTTGTGTTATGGCACTTTGATGCCGTCTGTCGGTAAAGGTGAATTACTGCAACACCAGTGTAACCCGGATGTATTGCAATGTGCTGTTACAAGACTGGTTACTCGCATCAGCGACTCCGTCTCGTCAGTTTAGTCCCTATGCCGACAGGAGACGCTCTGATCACTCCTGATATGTAGTTATTAAGAATATACATCATGGATTCCCAATATCTGAATAAGATGTTATCATTAGTCCCCTGACGCCGATTAAGACAACCCTCCGCACCTCTCTGATTCAGAGGGGTTGGGGTTACATTTCGGAGGACACATTTCAGTTGTACAACTGTCTAGGTATCCCCTTTTCCCATTAGAATAACAGTGGCCCTAGCCTCTGAATGTCAGCTTTACCCAGGGGTGAAAGTAATGTATGTTCCGGTAGGGCGAACCTATTACAATTAATACAACATGCCCCCAAAAAACTACAGTCTATTACACCATTATGGAACAGTACTGCGTGTCAGCCGCAAGAACAATTAGCGGAATTGACTGGAAACCGGGTGGAATGTTCTCCAAACTGCGTTGTAGTTTGAGGAGAAAACTGACGTTTTGTCATAGCGGAGACGAGTGGCTGAGACCGAGGACAACAGGGATACATCAATTCAGACTACAAGTGTACTGCTCCTAATGACAATCACAGCACATTTCAATCTATACGGAGGTGTTTTGTAACACATGTATCTTTCCATTCATCAAATTGCGGATGCACAGTGCACTGGTGGGGTTTGGATGCTGAAATGAATTGGTAAGTGGATGAATGTGCGCGGGCAGCCCACAGGAGCGCCTTTTAAGTGATTGTTTGACAACCGGATGAAAACACCATAACTGGTTGTGTTTATGCCACGTTTAAAAAAGGCATAAACTAAGCTTTCCCTAAATTGAATTTAAATCGGCAAAATTATACAGCCCTAATTAGCTTACTCCTGTCTATACATAAATGAATAAAATCATTCAAAATAGGCTACTACACCAGAAAGCAGGATTTGGCCACAGCGGATCATTGGTTTACTTTATTAACCTGTGGCTTGTTTTAAATCGCATCAACTAGTCGGAAGGGCCTGCAATTTGGGCAGCGGCTGCTGCAATACCAATAGATGACTGTTGCGGCCCGTAATTCTGGAGCAGCGGCTGCTGCAATACCAATAGATGACTGTTGCGGCCCGCAATTTGGGCAGCGGCTGCTGCAATACCAATAGATGACTGTTGCGGCCCGCAATTTGGGCAGCGGCTGCTGCAATACCAATAGATGACTGTTGCGGCCCGCAATTTGGGCAGCGGCTGCTGCAATACCAATAGATGACTGTTGCGGCCCGCAATTTGGGCGCAGCGGCTGCTGCAATACCAATAGATGACTGTTGCGTTAGCTGACGCTGTCAGTGAAAAGCAGAGACCCGGCCATGCATATCGCAATATTTAAAGATTACAATCCGGGAAAACTGTTTAGAAAGGACCTGGATATTTCTGTAAACATATTACAGTCAGAAGACTCCAATCTGTATTTTAGCTTTCAAAATTCTTAAACTTAATCTTCCTGGCACCAGCAGAAGAACATCGGCCATGTCCCCCGGGTCTGTGCATGTTCAGTCTTTATCATTGGATCAGTGCCACTTTTGTTTGTTTTTGGACAATAATGTCCCCCTCCATTGTATTTGTGCCTCCCGTTTTCGTAGGCCAATTATATGGATCAGACGTCGGGTTTTGTTGATCTGTTCGTCAGTGTCAGCAGAGTAGGCTACTCTTGTCATTTTCGCAGTAAAAATATATTAAAAAAGCGTGCGTGCTCTTGGCTGACCCCTACCGATAAGAAATGGACATCTACTTTCACCTCTGGCTTTGCCTTAACATCCCATCGCGTATAAAACAAACCTGTTACATTATAGAATCTATGAACATAGAAACGAATCCCATTCTGTTTAAGTATTCACCTCATGATGCCTGTGTCAACAAGGACAATCCAATTCGTGACTTTTTCCTCCTTCAGGTCTTGTATAAAAATGGAAATTTTTTGACATGTAATTGATATTTAACAATGTTTTTTGTTTGTTTGTGAATGTTGGACCAGGAGTTGGGTCAAGTGGGCGGGGAATCATCCTGTTGGACCAGGAGCTGGGTCAAGTGGGCGGGAATCATCCTGTTGGACCAGGAGCTGGGTCAAGTGGGCGGGGAATCATCCTGTTGGACCAGGAGCTGGGTCAAGTGGGAAGGGAAACATCAGGTGAATAGACAGGAGCTGGGTCAAGTGGGAAGGGAATCATCAGGTGAATAGACAGGAGCTGGGTCAAGTGGGCAGGGAATCATCAGGTGAATAGACAGGAGCTGGGTCAAGTGGGCGGGGAAACATCAGGTGAATAGACAGGAGCTGGGTCAGAGTGGGCAGGGAGAACATCAGGTGAATAGACAGGAGCTGGGTCAAGTGGGAAGGGAATCATCAGGTGAATAGACAGGAGCTGGGTCAAGTGGGCGAGGAGACATCAGGTGAATAGACAGGAGCTGGGTCAAGTGGGAAGGGAATCATCAGGTGAATAGACAGGAGCTGGGTCAAGTGGGAAGGGAATCATCAGGTGAATAGACAGGAGCTGGGTCAAGTGGGAAGGGAATCATCAGGTGAATAGACAGGAGCTGGGTCAAGTGGGAAGGGAAACATCAGGTGAATAGACAGGAGCTCGGGTCAAGTGGGCGGGGAAACATCAGGTGAATAGACAGGAGCTGGGTCAAGTGGGCGGGGAAACATCAGGTGAATAGACAGGAGCTGGGTCAAGTGGGCAGGGAATCATCAGGTGAATAGACAGGAGCTGGGTCAAGTGGGGCGGGGAATCATCCTGTTGGACCAGGAGCTGGGTCAAGTGGGCAGGAATCATCAGGTGAATAGACAGGAGCTGGGTCAAGTGGGCGGGGAAACATCAGGTGAATAGACAGGAGCTGGGTCAAGTGGGCAGGGAAACATCAGGTGAATAGACAGGAGCTGGGTCAAGTGGGAAGGGAATCATCAGGTGAATAGACAGGAGCTGGGTCAAGTGGGCGGGGAAACATCAGGTGAATAGACAGGAGCTGGGTCAAGTGGGCGGGCAAACATCAGGTGAATGGAGCAGGAGCTGGGTCAAGTGGGCGGGAAACATCAGGTGAATAGACAGGAGCTGGGTCAAGTGGGCGGGGAAACATCAGGTGAATAGGACAGGAGCTGGGTCAAGTGGGCGGGAAACATCAGGTGAATAGACAGGAGCTGGGTCAAGTGGGAAGGGAATCATCAGGTGAATAGACAGGAGCTGGGTCAAGTGGGCGGGAAACATCAGGTGAATAGACAGGAGCTGGGTCAGAGTGGGCGGGCAAACATCAGGTGAATAGACAGGAGCTGGGTCAAGTGGGAAGGGAATCATCAGGTGAATAGACAGGAGCTGGGTCAAGTGGGAAGGGAATCATCAGGTGAATAGACAGGAGCTGGGTCAAGTGGGCGGGGAAACATCAGGTGAATAGACAGGAGCTGGGTCAAGTGGGCAGGGAAACATCAGGTGAATAGACAGGAGCTGGGTCAAGTGGGCAGGGAATCATCAGGTGAATAGACAGGAGCTGGGTCAAGTGGGCAGGGAATCATCAGGTGAATAGACAGGAGCTGGGTCAAGTGGGCGGGGAATCATCCTGTTGGACCAGGAGCTGGGTCAAGTGGGCAGGGAATCATCAGGTGAATAGACAGGAGCTGGGTCAAGTGGGAAGGGAATCATCAGGTGAATAGACAGGAGCTGGGTCAGAGTGGGCGGGGAAACATCAGGTGAATAGACAGGAGCTGGGTCAAGTGGGCAGGGAAACATCAGGTGAATAGACAGGAGCTGGGTCAAGTGGGAAGGGAATCATCAGGTGAATAGACAGGAGCTGGGTCAAGTGGGCGGGGAATCATCCTGTTGGACCAGGAGCTGGGTCAAGTGGGCGGGCAATCATCAGGTGAATAGACAGGAGCTGGGTCAAGTGGGCGGGGAAACATCAGGTGAATAGACAGGAGCTGGGTCAAGTGGGCGGGCAAACATCAGGTGAATAGACAGGAGCTGGGTCAAGTGGGCGGGGAAACATCAGGTGAATAGACAGGAGCTGGGTCAAGTGGGAAGGGAATCATCAGGTGAATAGACAGGAGCTGGGTCAAGTGGGAAGGGAATCATCAGGTGAATAGACAGGAGCTGGGTCAAGTGGGCAGGGAAACATCAGGTGAATAGACAGGAGCTGGGTCAAGTGGGCGGGCAAACATCAGGTGAATAGACAGGAGCTGGGTCAAGTGGGAAGGGAATCATCAGGTGAATAGACAGGAGCTGGGTCAAGTGGGAGGCAATCATCAGGTGAATAGACAGGAGCTGGGTCAAGTGGGCGGGCAAACATCAGGTGAATAGACAGGAGCTGGGTCAAGTGGGCGGGGAAACATCAGGTGAATAGACAGGAGCTGGGTCAAGTGGGCAGGGAATCATCAGGTGAATAGACAGGAGCTGGGTCAAGTGGGCAGGGAATCATCAGGTGAATAGACAGGAGCTGGGTCAAGTGGGCGGGGAATCATCCTGTTGGACCAGGAGCTGGGTCAAGTGGGCAGGGAATCATCAGGTGAATAGACAGGAGCTGGGTCAAGTGGGAAGGGAATCATCAGGTGAATAGACAGGAGCTGGGTCAAGTGGGCGGGGAAACATCAGGTGAATAGACAGGAGCTGGGTCAAGTGGGCAGGGAAACATCAGGTGAATAGACAGGAGCTGGGTCAAGTGGGAAGGGAATCATCAGGTGAATAGACAGGAGCTGGGTCAAGTGGGCGGGGAATCATCCTGTTGGACCAGGAGCTGGGTCAAGTGGGCGGGCAATCATCAGGTGAATAGACAGGAGCTGGGTCAAGTGGGCGGGGAAACATCAGGTGAATAGACAGGAGCTGGGTCAAGTGGGCGGGCAAACATCAGGTGAATAGACAGGAGCTGGGTCAAGTGGGCGGGGAAACATCAGGTGAATAGACAGGAGCTGGGTCAAGTGGGAAGGGAATCATCAGGTGAATAGACAGGAGCTGGGTCAAGTGGGCAGGGAATCATCAGGTGAATAGACAGGAGCTGGGTCAAGTGGGAAGGGAATCATCAGGTGAATAGACAGGAGCTGGGTCAAGTGGGCGGGGAATCATCCTGTTGGACCAGGAGCTGGGTCAAGTGGGAAGGGAATCATCAGGTGAATAGACAGGAGCTGGGTCAAGTGGGAAGGGAATCATCAGGTGAATAGACAGGAGCTGGGTCAAGTGGGCGGGCAAACATCAGGTGAATAGACAGGAGCTGGGTCAAGTGGGAAGGGAATCATCAGGTGAATAGACAGGAGCTGGGTCAAGTGGGCGGGCAAACATCAGGTGAATAGACAGGAGCTGGGTCAAGTGGGCGGGCAAACATCAGGTGAATAGACAGGAGCTGGGTCAAGTGGGCGGGCAAACATCAGGTGAATAGAATACATGAACATACTGTATAGAAACTGTCCCAGGCTGGTAGACAGTAACCGGTATGTACCAACACGCGCATGTACTTTTCTTAGTCCCCCGTTTCTCAAATAAGTTCAAATTTGAGAAACGTTTAGTCACCACACCTTATTAGATCTTCAACATTGCAGAACCATTTTTTTTTTTTTTTTTTGGTCAACTTTATTTTCTAAAATTACAAATTGTAAACTTAAAAGACTGGCACCTCAGAGCTTAGTACTTGGTTGCACAGCCTATTGACCATGATAACCGCAGACACTTCTTGAAGCAACAAATATATATGCTTGACACACCTTTTCAACTGTCAATTTGGGGACTCTTAGCTGGGCGCACCAGAACCTCTGTTTTAGGGGTCATTGTCCTGCTGGAAGAACCACAACCTTTAATGGAGACCCTGTTTTTGGATACTGGGTTGAACATTGGACTCCAGAAAACCCAGAATCTCCTGTTCCAAGACCACTAGTACCAGAAGCAGCAAAGCAAACCTCCACCATCTTTGATTGTGTTATTTTATCTGAATGCTTTGTTTTGGTTGTTGGTAAACACCAGGAAGACCCCCCCCCAACAAGACAAAAATAATCATGCAATGAGTAGATTATCAGGGCATTTTGGAGTGCAATGTCTCTCTGTTGAAGGTTGTGGGTCTTCTAGTAGGACAACAACCCTAAAACACATAGAAGCACCCTGGAATGGTTCAAGACGACAACGCTGGACTGTTCTGGAGAGGCCAGTGAAGAGTCCAGAATCACATCCATTACCTTTGGGGGAAAGCTCCAAACAGCAGTTGGTGGAGGGCATTGAATAACTAGATCTGTTATTTTCTGAAGGTCAAATCTCCAGTAGAATAGTGCAGCAAGCTCATTGATGGAAGAAGAAACATTTGTCTGCAGTTATCTTGAACAAAAAGCTGTGCAAAAACTAGCAACAAAATAAACATATGTTCCTCAATGTTGACAATCCAATAACAAAAAAGGTGCGGAGACCAATTTCAAACGTTAACTTAAAGAAGAGAAGAGAAAAAAAAGGGAATTATTTAAGAGAAGTTGCAAGGATGCCAATCTATTTGGCTGCAACTGTACATCTAGAATATGGAAAGATACATATTCCTCACACCAACACACTGTAACAGGAAGGTGTGTGGGGTTTCAGTGTGGCTTGAGGACTGCAAGGTGAACCAGGTCCCCCGTGATACCAGTCAGTATCCGACGTCCATCTATGTCTGAGGACGTCGGGAGCTGAGGGGGGAAACCAGCCTGAACTTAACCCTAAATCTTTAAATGTCTAAACTCAATCAAATCAAATCAAATGTATTTATATAGCCCTTCGTACATCAGCTGACATCTCAAAGTGCTGTACAGAAACCCAGCCTAAAACCCCAAACAGCAAACAATGCAGGTGTAAAAGCACGGTGGCTAGGAAAAACTCCCTAGAAAGGGATCTTTTTTTTAAAAACTTTGCATTTTGACGTTTGAGAAACATGGATCAACGGCGAATTCTGACGTGAGACTGAGCTAGTAGGAGGCGTTTGGCTCTGTGAAAGAAGAGCAGCCAAGCCTCCCGCTGGGGTCCAACCTCCTCACCATAACGCTCTGCTGCACAGGACCTCTGGAGGGGGTGAGAGGGAAAAGAGAAGGAGGAGAGTTTGGTTGAGTCAGTGTGTCTGGTTGATAGCAACAGTCTTTGTGTCAGTTAAACAATGTGAGCCATCCATTCATTCACTGTGTTTTTTTTTGGGGGGGGGGGGATTCACATCAGCGTCACATGCCTGTCCACTGGTCACAATGAGAGGCTCTTAGTTATCTGACGTAATGACATGACACTTCTCTGCCCTCTTGTGGCTGCGTTCCAGACAGACTCCTGACCTCTCCAGGGACGAGTTCTAATTCTCTACCCTTCTAGAAGTGTATACTTGTTCTTTCCTCAGGCATATGGAGGAACCTCCCTCCAGTAGGGCCTTCTTTAAAAATAGGTTACATCTTTTCCTGATTCCGTTTTAGTATTTTCTACATTTAGTTTTTCCAGGTTTCCACAGGTCTTTTCAGGTTTTCACTCTCAAAAAGCACTATTTTTTTTTTAAATAGAAAAACAACAAACCTGGATGTTGTAAGTCCACAACAATGATTAAAGCACCTCAGGAGACCACTGTGAGGTCTTGGAAACCTCTGTGTTTCTGGGTGTAGTTAGTGTGCATTGTTGTTTGGTTAGCAAAGGTTTCTTTAGTGCTCATCTGATTGCAGAGTTTTGTGAGGGATTTTTTTTCCCCCCATCACAGTTTTCAAAACAAAATGGCCACTGGATGAATGAAAATAATCCTATCAGCATTCTACCAGATAGTCATAGGCTACTTTGTAGATGACATTTCATTTAGTTTTATATGGGGAAAGGCTTTCCATCTACCAGAAGACTTATCATCATCGCTAACAGCTAAGTGGACATTCCTGCGCCTCTTCAGGAAGTTGCAGGAATATAATTAACTTAGTAGAAAATACATAAAATTACTAAATTCAATGCAGTTAGTTGATTCCCTACTATTTTTTTGAATATTGTTGAATTCCGTTTTAAATGTCTGGATTCCGTGATTCTGTCCTCGTTCTATTTTATAGGACCCCTCTTCTTTCTTGCACCAATCCAATGCTTTTAGAGTGGACGTGAACAATCACACACTTCTGGAGAAGGAGAGAGAATCAGAACTCAAGCTTTGTCAAGACCAACTGGGTAGTTATTGTGTGTCTGAGTATCAGTCTGTTGTTGTGTCTGAATGGAAGCCCACCAGTCTGAGTATCAGTCTGTTGTTGTTGTGTCTGAATGGAAGCCCACCGGTCTGAGTATCAGTCTGTTGTTGTTGTGTCTGAGTATCAGTCTGTTGTTGTTGTGTCTGAAGGGAAGCCCACCAGTCTGAGTATCAGTCTGTTGTTGTTGTGTCTGAATGGAAGCCCACCGGTCTGAGTATCAGTCTGTTGTTGTGTCTGAATGGAAGCCCACCAGTCTGAGTATCAGTCTGTTGTTGTTGTGTCTGAATGGAAGCCCACCGGTCTGAGTATCAGTCTGTTGTTGTGTCTGAATGGAAGCCCACCGGTCTGAGTATCAGTCTGTTGTTGTTGTGTCTGAGTATCAGTCTGTTGTTGTTGTGTCTGAAGGGAAGCCCACCGGTCTGAGTATCAGTCTGTTGTTGTTGTGTCTGAATGAAGCCCACGGTCTGAGTATCAGTCTGTTGTTGTTGTGTCTGAATGGAAGCCCACCGGTCTGAGTATCAGTCTGTTGTTGTTGTGTCTGAGTATCAGTCTGTTGTTGTTGTGTCTGAATGGAAGCCCACCGGTCTGAGTATCAGTCTGTTGTTGTTGTGTCTGAATGGAAGCCCACCGGTCTGAGTATCAGTCTGTTGTTGTTGTGTCTGAATGGAAGCCCACCGGTCTGAGTATCAGTCTGTTGTGTCTGAAGGGAAGCCCACCGGTCTGAGTATCAGTCTGTTGTTGTGTCTGAATGGAAGCCCACCGGTCTGAGTATCAGTCTGTTGTTGTTGTGTCTGAATGGAAGCCCACCGGTCTGAGTATCAGTCTGTTGTTGTTGTGTCTGAATGGAAGCCCACCGGTCTGAGTATCAGTCTGTTGTTGTGTCTGAATGGAAGCCCACCAGTCTGAGTATCAGTCTGTTGTTGTTGTGTCTGAGTATCAGTCTGTTGTTGTTGTGTCTGAATGGAAGCCCACCGGTCTGAGTATCAGTCTGTTGTTGTTGTGTCTGAGTATCAGTCTGTTGTTGTTGTGTCTGAATGGAAGCCCACCAGTCTGAGTATCAGTCTGTTGTTGTTGTGTCTGAGTATCAGTCTGTTGTTGTTGTGTCTGAATGGAAGCCCACCAGTCTGAGTATCTTTTAGGCTTTTAGATGGACAGCACCATGCAATGTCATGCAGTCAGTCAGCCAACCAATCAGCCACGAGGTCAACTCTCCCATGCAGTCAAGTCAGTCAGTCAGCCAACCAATCAGCCACGAGGTCAACTCTGCCATACAGTCAAGTCAGTCAGTCAGCCAACCAATCAGCCACGAGGTCAACTCTCCCATGCAGTCAAGTCAGCCAACCAATCAGCCACGAGGTCAACTCTCCCATGCAGTCAAGTCAGTCAGTCAGCCAACCAATCAGCCACGAGGTCAACTCTGCCATGCAGTCAAGTCAGTCAGTCAACTCTCCCATTCAGTCAGGGGCAGATGGCCCAGTACCAGCAGTAGTTCAGTAAGAGTGTTAGGTGAGACAGTTAGCTAGTGCAAACGTGGTTACCTGCATATTCACTCTGCAATTAGAGAGTAGTTGAAGGTTCTGCTGCAGGACGAAGAACAACAGGGTTAACAACAGAGAGGGTTATACCTTTACAGTCCCAGCTGATATACCTTTACAGTCCCAGCTGATATACCTTTACAGTCCCAGCTGATATACCTTTAAAGTCCCAGCTGATATACCTTTACAGTCCCAGCTGATATACCTTTACAGTCCCAGCTGATATACCTTTACAGTCCCAGCTGATATACCTTTACAGTCCCAGCTGATATACCTTTACAGTGATATACCTTTACAGTCCCAGCTGATATACCTTTACAGTCCCAGCTGATATACCTTTACAGTCCCAGCTGATATACCTTTACAGTCCCAGCTGATATACCTTTACAGTCCCAGCTGATATACCTTTACAGTCCCAGCTGATATACCTTTACAGTCCCAGCTGATATACAATTACAGTCCCAGCTGATATACCTTTACAGTCCCATCTGATATACCTTTACAGTCCCATCTGATATACCTTTACAGTCCCAGCTGATATACCTTTACAGTCCCAGCTGATATACCTTTACAGTGATATACCTTTACAGTCCCAGCTGATATACCTTTACAGTGATATACCATTACAGTCCCAGCTGATATACCTTTACAGTGATATACCATTACAGTCCCAGCTGATATACCTTTACAGTGATATACCTTTACAGTCCCAGCTGATATACCTTTACAGTCCCAGCTGATATACCTTTACAGTCCCAGCTGATATACCTTTACAGTCCCAGCTGATATACCGTTACAGTGATATACCTTTACAGTCCCAGCTGATATACCTTTACAGTGATATACCTTTACAGTCCCATCTGATATACCTTTACAGTCCCAGCTGATATACCTTTACAGTCCCAGCTGATATACCTTTACAGTCCCAGCTGATATACCTTTACAGTCCCAGCTGATATACCTTTACAGTACCAGCTGATATACCTTTACAGTCCCAGCTGATATACCTTTACAGTACCAGCTGATATACCTTTACAGTCCCATCTGATATACCTTTACAGTGATATACCATTACAGTCCCAGCTGATATACCTTTACAGTGATATACCTTTACAGTCCCAGCTGATATTATAACATTACCAGTCCTTTGATATGCAGCTACGAGTCCCAGCAGTATATCTTTGAGTACCAGCTGCCCAGTTATCTGGACTTCAGCTATCGGATAGGATTAAAATACAAAGAAATATAACATGCAGAACGGGAGTCCCCATTCAAGTCAATGATACATGTTCTGTCCATTCTATTTCTATGCATTTAATCCTATCCGATAGGCGAAATCAAAAGAGATAACTGGGCCTTGGAAGCAGACAGACAGAGACTCCTAGGTTTTCACTGATAAAGTCTGACTTAGTTGTTGGACCTAATTTCATCGTTTGAACAAGTCTTAAAATCTGATAGAATTCATCAAAAAATGACACTGATAAAAGTTAAATCCAATTCCCAGTTCATAACAAAAATCCTACTGAAATGACAAAAATGTTCATGTCAACTTCAGTGTTCATTAGGGATGTGCATAGTTCTCTTTTCAAGGCAATTAGATACATTGGCTCTCGATACAGGAACGATACGTTTTATTTTGAAACGGTTTGGTGGGAGAACGAATCGATACACTAACATATGAATTTCCATTCTAAATGAAAGGTGCTACTCATGGTATGTAGCAACGTAGCATGTTGCATTGTAATTTCCATTCTAAATTAGAGGTGCTTATGCGTAGCATGTAGCAACGTAGCATGTTGCATTGTAATTTCCATTC